>NW_022611043.1:1055000-1272500 GCF_004382195.2 Drosophila sechellia
CGTTGTTACTATTGATTTTGACTTGGCCCAATCAGTAGCACACGGTCTACTTTGTGCCGTTACCGGGGTATTCCCATCCGATTGAAGCGTGCTTCCTGGAAAGTCAGTTGCCAGTAGTAGCTCGAGTTTCTCCTTACCTCCTATAGTATAGGAGTTATCCCCCGTACGTAGTGCCTGATTTAATTCTGGCACTCTTTTGGAGATTGCTCTATGAAGTCTTGCGCCTTCACACGTGTTTACTATTGCCTCACAGAAGGTTCTATAGTTTCTTCGTTTGGCTTTCCTGATCTCATGGTTACACATGGTCAGTTTATTCCGGTAGGCATCCCAGTTCCCTTCTCTTTTTGCTTTGTTAAAGAGACGGCTGGTCGCTATCCGTAACTTCTCCAATTGGTCGTTCCACCATGGAACACCTTTTTCCCTCTTGGCTCGGCCAAGGGAGCAGTTTTCCCAGTCTCTTATATGCGAAGCCACTGATCTGCTGGAAATGTGATGTACGGAACCTCAGATCTTACCCTGGTAACAAATGTCGGAACATTGCCGACATATAGGATTTCTAGATTATTATCCAAGATAAATTCTAATAGTGACTCACCTCTTTGATTCAAGTAGCTGCTGCCCCATATCACGTGATGTGCATTTGCATCACATCAGATGATGGTGGGTGAGTATGTCCTCTTGCAGTATTCTGCCGGTGCAGTAATTTCGGGCGGTTGGCTCGCCCGAAGTAAGTATATAATAATTAATAATTCTACATGCTCCTGAGAGGATATCGGGGGTCTAATCCCCATCTCGATGATGGTCGCATCAAGATCCTCATCATCCGCCAGATCCTCGCTGGATTCGGAGAGCTTATTGGGCTTCTCCTTCTCCGCGAAGACTGGTGGATTTCAAGGAGTCTCGATCTGTCTTGTGCCGGATTAGATCGCTTTGGCCTTCTTTAAACCACAAACTGAGATGTCTCCAAACCTGAAGCTCAGCTTGTGGTCACTAGAAATAATCTTGGCGCATGAGTTGTCATTAATGCCAAGGCTGAGGAGCGAGCCACCACCCTCATTCCTCGTTGATATGAGACGCCAGTTCTCAGTGTCCAAGTCATTCTGTTTCTTTATCAATTCCATGATCCACTTTGTTGTTTTGTCCCCTGTCCTGGGGCAGAAGATGGTGATGTTGTGTGACGATGGCAAGTCGTCGCCCATCCTTACCTCCAGGGAGACACCGCTCCACTTACTGAGGCTGGGGACTGTTGATTGCAGCCACTCAGCAGGGGTTGCGTTGCGGCTGTCCACTATCAGGTGACCCACCTTGAAGTGGATTCCTCAAAACTTGATTGGAGAATCCAAACCGGAGAGGATTATTTCCTCCAGAAGTGCGTCCTCGAGGTGTGAGAGGTTCTCACTGCTGAGGATGACTTTGGGGTACCCCTCTGGTACGACCGCAACAACTCGCGGGGCCTTTTGGCGTATCTATTTCCTTTAATTTGTTCCACGTCCAACGTTTTTTTACAGTGTTTCACATTATTTATTTGTGACGGTTTTATGCTCAGTATGATGCTCGCAAGCGCTTTCTCGTCTTTGACGTCGAACTGCACATTTTGTTCTTCGCTCCCATTTTAGCTTTTTGTTAAGCTACCGCATACTGGCCATAATTCAGTATGTATCAAAACGCTTTTCATTTGAATAGCCCATGCACTATAATTGTCATCGTCTAGCTTATATATATGGCGGACATTCACGAATTCATTTTGAGCATCACTTGCCCAGAATGTCCAGAATAAACACGCACGAACAATTCACTTTCACACGTTTGTGTCTATTCACACCAAGTCTATTAATACATACCTATACATATATGTACATGCGGGTCCAGAAACTCCAGAATATTCTACCGACGAATTATTCAATTTCACACGAACTCTTTTTACACAATCCTCGTCCTGTTCGAGATCAATTTATTAGGAAAAACAAGAATCTTTATTTCATATATAGTAAATGTAAATTATTGAAAGATTAATCGCACCGCCTTGCGATGCTGTTGTCGTCAGGAATCCTCCAGAGGTGAAGGGCTTCCTTCGCTGGCTACTCCGGTTAGTCCGGGGAGCAGCAGATTATTATTTACGTTGAGAGGAACTTTCCTCTTTTGACTGCCAGGCTTGTGGTATGGCAGAGTAATTAATAAAAATATATTTTACGACGCTTAGTCCAAGTTGACGAGCTGCCGCTCTTTATTATGGTAAATGAAAATTCAAACTGAACTTAAAATGATTCTTAAAGCTAACAAAGACTCGCAGCGGCCACGCAAATATGCTGTGTTTGCCGGCTGCGCACGGGTTTCCGGCCCAGTGTTGGGTCAGCACTTTAATATTATGTTTCATACACTGAGACAACTGTTCTAGTCCGTTGGCTTGTGTTAACTACTCCCCTTCAAGATTACGGCCGTTCTCGGATGGTCTTAATTCGGCGATCATACCGTTTAATTGGATCGCAGATCTTAGCGCTCCGATGAACCGTAGACAGGTGATGCCAATGCAAATCAACGCGCAACCAATCGCTGCTGCCATAAATATCATGCGATGTGAATGATTGGTATCAATTTCTCTCCCGCACTCTTTGATGAACTCCAAGTTACGTTCACTCAGCTGGTGAAGATAGGGGAGACTCAGAATATCTCTGTTGGCGGTGATATTCAATGATGAGGAACTAGCTACCCCTCGAGCTCGTATTTCGGCCTTGTCGTGTTTTATAAAGGTGGTATCATTTATCACGACGCGATCGTTGAAGGTAATGAGATGCGTGCCACGTAGATAGACTTCTGTTCCGTTGTCCACCGTGACCCTAGCTAGCCGGTCATTGATGATGATGATTCCCTCATCCACGCGGCTAAGTGGATGTAGGTCGCTTGGTTGTGACTTGTAATGCGCTAGAACGCCTGCGTGTAGTTCCCTGGCGCATGAGCTTTTCGTTGATAGTTGGCAAAAGTTAGCTCCCGGTGTTAGGGTGCAGTTTTTGATTGTATGGACTTCTTCTCCACACTTTGCTACCATGCTGTCGGTTATTCGCAGCATAACCCCTTTACAAGTGACCGGGAAAATGGTGACCTTCTTACAAGATAATTTTATTTTGGAGAATTTGATAATGAAATGTATTATGGTAGAGGATTGTAACCCCTATGGGGGTATCTGTGGGTTCTTTCAGCCACACTGATTTTAAGTCTGCATGATCTAGGATATTTGGACTGACAATATTTATTTTATTTTATTGCCAAGCCTTCTATTAGTTTTGACCAAAACCTTTTCGCCCACTTCGAAGACTCTGTTTTGTCGAGATGCATTCTCTCTAGACCTTAGCGCGTCTTGAGCACTCTTAATTTTTTTAGCAATCCGTTCTTGTGTGTCATCCGTGGATTCTTGTATTGCGTCGACTGGCCTCTTATCGATGACCGAATGGATTGATTTGTTATACCTTGTAGTGGCTAACAAGATTATCTCCACAGTATCACTTATGCCCTTGTCACTCTTCAGGCACCGGGCGAGCTCTAGTAGAGTGCTGTGAAAACGTTACACTTGCCCGTTTGAGATCCTGTGAAGGGGTGGCGCATTCGTGATGCTGACGCCAAAATGGTTGTCTAGCATTGCCGTGATCGTGTGGGATTTCAACGAAGGTTCGTTGTCGTAGTAGACCATTTTGGGACTCGGGAAGAAATTCATTACCTCTAATAAGGCCGGTTTCATATCATCGATGGTCCTAGACTGCAAATTTTGAAAAATTTTCAATGCACGTGAGGAAATATTTCTTATCTGTTGAGAAAATATCTATATGAAGAAATTCTCCCATATGAGAGGGGATTGGTGATTCTCAAATCTTCTGTTTTTTGGTTGTCTATCGTACTTGGCTTTAGCGCAAGTTCTGCAAATTTGAACGATTTCATTGGCCAGTTTGGCCATTTTTTGGAAGTAGTACTCCGTGAGCACTTGCTTCACACTTTCTTGGGCCGATCGGTGGTCCCTATTATGCTCTACCAATATGATCTCCCTCTTTTCCTGGACTCCAAAAATATCTGTAACACGATTCTAGCAGTGCCAGAATTTTGCTGTCAGGTATCTCCAAACTAAATCTTCCTGTACCATAGCCAGAGTATGCAAATCGCAATGGAGGGCGGTAACACCCTAAGGAACTATAGTGAGTAATGACTCCTTGCCAGTGAAGTTAATTGCGTGCCGTATCTTGTTCTTGAAACGGTAAGCGGGCCTCTTCTAGAATTATTTGGTTATAGGCTACTTTCGCACCCATTTCGTCGATTCGTGCCTTCCACCTTTTAATCTTTGCGTAAGGGTTGGAATCGGCCACTGCGAACTCTAACGGCTGATGTAGATAGTTAAATCCTTCACCGCATACGAGTATTGTCGCAGATTAGCTTACGGCCAAACGATGGCCAATAGTTCCCTTCGTTTGCGGCGTAGTTCATTTCCCACTTGGGAATGTACTGCTCTAATACCGTTGGTCGAAGCATCCGTCGTTAGATGAAATGGCTTCTTTTAATCCGGGTATCGTAACATAAAATTCTCGGATGCCAGAATGTTGCGTAGCTTTTCAAATGCATTTTTTGCCGTTTCATTAAAGTCTATTTGGATGTGTCGCGTTCTATGTCTGCCAACACTTCCGTTCTCGCCCTTTAAGATGTTCAAAATAGCCATTCCTATTGCCGCAAAGTCCTTAATGAAGCATCTATAATAGCTCGCGAGGCCTAGGAACGATCTAACCTCATGCACTGTTCTCGGTTCGGGAAATTCTTTTATGGCCTTGACCTTTTCTGGGTTAGTAGTAGTGCCATCACCTGTGACTACAAAACAAAGTTTTAAAAAAAAAACTTAAGATTTCCACCGAGACCCTCGTTTGCATCGCTTATGGTTTTTAAAACCCAATCCACGTGCTTGACATGGTCATTCTCATCTTCTGAGAAGATTATTATGTCATCTACATAAACATTGCAAGTTTTGCCGATTTGTTCTCTGAGGATGTTATCAATGGCTCTTTGGAAGATTCTGGCAGCATTTCTCATTCCAAAGGGGAGCCTCGTGAATTCGTACTTTTCACCATTTACTGAGAAGGCAGTTTTTTCACGATTACGCTCCGATAACACAATTTGGTGGTACCCAGCCTTGAGGTCAAACGTCGTGAAGTACTTAACTAAACGTTTGTTTGTGGGGTTGTGGAGAATTTGATTTTTGAATTATCCAATTTTTAAGCAGACTCTGGATTTCTTTCTTGACAAAATCCGCTGCCCCGATAGGGTATGGGTAAAATTTAACTTAGATGGGCTCTTCGCTAGTCGTCCTAATCGTAGCCACCACGGATGTTTTATACGGCAGGGCCACGTGGGGGTCTGCGATGGCGCTTTTTCGTTTCCTTAACATCTCCATGACTGCATTCTTTACTAAACGTGGTGCATCTGCGCATTCCACGTTAGTGAAGTTGACGCTAGTGCATTTATTGAACGAAATTCTTTGCTAACAGTTCGGCCCCGATTATTACATCGAATTGTGCAAAGTCTGGTAACATGAAAAATTCGTTTTTAAATTAAAAATCGAGACGAAACATTTTTCTGTACCTAAAGTGGTGCCATGAATCGAGTGAATTTTGAAAGGTGCGTCCGCCGGTGCCGGGCGTACACCCTTTATTCCTTGTGAGAAAATTCATTTGTATCCCCGCTACTCTTCTTCTGAAGACGGGTAACAGGGATTTACCCCTAAAAAATTTATAAAGTCCGAATAATATTCGCCAATGGCGTCTTTGTATATCTCTGACTCCGCTTTGGCTTCGGCGGCGTCATATGCCCCTGCCTTCCCTTCCGCATTTTGCGTAATGAAATTTATTCTTTGTTGTTTCCTTATAGCGCCTGTGCGCTCAGGAGTGACTGGCCTTCAGTTTTGGAAGGCAGGTGCCTGGGTCGATCGATCAGGTCTGGGATTTGGGCCTGCTGGCCTCCCCGGGGATACATAGTCTAACTTGTTTTTCAGTTTCATAGGCCCATTGTACAACTGCTAACCCTTTGGCTTCACAAGTTGAGATCCCCAATGCGTGTGCTTGCTGTTATAGTCACCCGCTGCGATGAATCTGTCACCTAGTGTGTTAAAAAATTCCATGAATTGATCCTCAGAGATTGAAAAGCGTGGTGGGCAGTTGACTGCGGCTAGAGTCATTCAACCATTGTTGAGTTCTATGACTATGGACGTAGATGGTAAGTAGTTTTTGTCAAAATTGTTTATGTGGTGGTGTTTTATGCGATTTCTGATGCGTATTCCAGTGCCTCCATGATCTTTACCATCTGGATGATTTGTACCAGAGAACAAGTATCCTGGTATATGAAAATTGTATTTATTTGTTAGGTGCGTTTCTGGTAGTTCCATTACGTCGATGTTTTTTCGTTAATGAACTGTGTCACTTCTTCTGTATGCCGTGAAACGCCATTTGCGTTCCACCGAGATATTCGTAGGGAAGCCATTATGGGGATTTTGAAGATACAAGGAGTTGTATCAGGATATTTTGGTTTTTCTTGCAAAGTATTTTGCATGAACGTCATGAAGTCTTTTATGCTTTGCTGTAGGGATAGCATCATAGCTTCGATGCAACTTTGTTGAGTCTGTTGGATATTTGTTAATGTATGTTCGGAATAAGCAGTTCTTGTCGGTGGGGCGGGGCTCTCTAGTCCGCATTTTAAGACGCTAGCGATGGAAATTTCTTGCTTGGGACAGTTAAGGGTGGTTGAAACATCGGTTGCGGAGAGCAAAAATTGTTGTATGAATGTGCTGTGGCAATACGTTTGTTTAGGCGGCTCTTCAATTCTTTGTAAACCACACAGCCTCTGTAGTTTGCAGTATGTTTTTCCCCGCAGTTACTGCATTTCTTCACCAACTTATCTTTCTTATTTTTGGGGCAGTTAGTAGTAGTATGAGAATCGATACAAACCACAAAAATTGACTTTAGGGGGACTTGGCGTGTTCGAAAGGGACAGTGGAGTCAGTGGTCGGCAAAGGTGGCCCCAGGGCGAGCGTTGCCACGAACGTGGACAATACTCCCTGCCCCATAACATCCTAATCCCGGTCGAGCCGGCGAGTCGTCCATTGTTAAGGAAGCTTAGGGCAACGAAGGAGAAACGCCGCAGGAGCAGCGCGATCACCGGAAGCGTCAGTTGTAAAAATAGTACATTAAATCGACTATAATTAGAAAAAAAACCGTTCATTACAGTTTCAATGCTATCATTTGCACCCATTTTCAAATATAACAATTGTTTTAACAAATTAATACAACTCGCGGGGCCTTTTTGGCGTATCTATTTCCTTTAATTTGTTCCACGTCCAACGTTTTTTTTACAGTGTTTCACATTATTTATTTGTGACGGTTTTATGCTCAGTATGATGCTCGCAAGCGCTTTCTCGTCTTTGACGTCGAACTGCACATTTTGTTCTTCGCTCCCATTTTAGCTTTTTGTTAAGCTACCGCATACTGGCCATAATTCAGTATGTATCAAAACGCTTTTCATTTGAATAGCCCATGCACTATAATTGTCATCGTCTAGCTTATATATATGGCGGACATTCACGAATTCATTTTGAGCATCACTTGCCCAGAATGTCCAGAATAATCACGCACGAACAATTCACTTTCACACGTTTGTGTCTATTCACACCAAGTCTATTAATACATACCTATACATATATGTACATGCGGGTCCAGAAACTCCAGAATATTCTACCGACGAATTATTCAATTTCACACGAACTCTTTTTACACAATCCTCGTCCTGTTCGAGATCAATTTATTAGGAAAAACAAGAATCTTTATTTCATATATAGTAAATGTAAATTATTTAAAGATTAATCGCACCGCCTTGCGATGCTGTTGTCGTCAGGAATCCTCCAGAGGTGAAGGGCTTCCTTCGCTGGCTACTCCGGTTAGTCCGGGGAGCAGCAGATTATTATTTACGTTGAGAGGAACTTTCCTCTTTTGACTGCCAGGCTTGTGGTATGGCAGAGTAATTAATAAAAATATATTTTACGACGCTTAGTCCAAGTTGACGAGCTGCCGCTCTTTATTATGGTAAATGAAAATTCAAACTGAACTTAAAATGATTCTTAAAGCTAACAAAGACTCGCAGCGGCCACGCAAATATGCTGTGTTTGCCGGCTGCGCACGGGTTTCCGGCCCAGTGTTGGGTCAGAACTTTAATATTATGTTTCATACACTGAGACAACTGTTCTAGTCCGTTGGCTTGGGTTAACTACTCCCCCTTCAAGATTACGGCCGTCCTCGGATGGTCTTAATTCGGCGATCATACCGTTTAATTGGATCGCAGATCTTCGCGCTTGGTTGTGACTTGTAATGCGCTAGAACGCCTGCGTGTAGTTCCCTGGCGCATGAGCTTTTCGTTGATAGTTGGCAAAAGGTAGGTCCCGGTGTTAGGGTGCAGTTTTTGATTGTATGGACTTCTGGTCCACACTTTGCTACCATGTTGTCGGTTATTCGCAGCATAACCCCTTTACAAGTGACCGGAAAAATGGTGACCTTCTTACAAGATAATTTTATTTTTGGGAATTTGATAATGAAATGTATTATGGTAGAGGATTGTAACCCCTATGGGGGTATCTGTGGGTTCTTTCAGCCACACTGATTTTAAGTCTGCATGATCTAGGATATTTGGACTGACAATATTGTTTTTCGCCAGTATTACAGCCAATATTAAATTTTGTAACTCTATCATTAGTATTGTTGGGTCCTGCAGCCGCATTATATCTCATATTCTTTAATATTAAATAAGCCAAATTAGTCAGTGGTAGCAGTTGCGATGCCCATAGTGCAAACCGCTGCGCTCGCACGCATTTATCTGTACGGCGCTTCCTTGTTTGTTGTTGTTAGCTACCTACGTTAAGCTTGGGCGCTGCATTTCGGCTGTCTGCCCGCCAGTTGCCAATTCTTCGTGTTTCGGAAAAGACCAAACTTACGCATTCAATTATCGCTATCGTAAAAGAATAACAATTCGCAAAATAAAAACTGTCGTAATAAAAACCAACTTTCTTCGGTTTTTTATTATTCGCAACAGCTATTGAAAAAGCTCAATAGCTAAACAAGTATTCTATTCCTAGCCAGCAGTGTCTCAAATAAAAGGCCGGTGGTGATGCATTTTTTTAGTCGCTTTTTCTTGTTCGCTGACCTTAGCGCGTCTTGAGCACTCTTAATTTTTGCAGCAATCCGTTCTTCCGTGGATTCTTGTATTGCGTCGACTGGCCTCTTATCGATGACCGAATGGATTGATTTGTTTTACCTTGTAGTGGCTAACAAGATTATCTCCACAGTATCACTTATGCCCTTGTCACTCTTCAGGCACCGGGCGAGCTCTAGTAGAGTGCTGTGAAAACGTTACACTTGCCCGTTTGAGACACTGTGAAGGGGTGGCGCATTCGTGATGCTGACGCCAAAATGGTTGTCTAGCATTGCCATGATCGTGTGGGATTTTAACGATGGCTTGTTTTCGCAGTAAATTACCTTGGCCTTTGGGAAGAAATTCATGACCTGTAATAAGGCCGGTTTCAAATCCTCAATTGTTCTTGACGGCACATGCTGTACGAGGGCGAATTTCAAAAACTTGTCAATGCAAGTGAGAAAATATTTTTTATCCGTCGAGAAAATGTCTACGTGTAGCATTTCTCTTACATGAGAAGGAATCGGTGACTCGCCAATCTCTTGTTTCTTCGGATGCCTATCATATTTAGCTTTCGTGCATGTTTTGCAGTTTTGGACAATTTCATTGGCCATTTTTTGGAAGTAGTACTCTGTGAAAACCTGTTTAACATTTTCTTGGGCTGACCGGTGGGCCCTATTGTGTTCTGCTAATATGACTTCACTCCTTTCCTCGACCCCAAAAATGTCTGTAACACGGTTTTTGCGGTGCCAGAATTTTGTAGTCGGAAATCTCCGCACTAAAGCGTCCTGCGCCGTTGCTAACGTGTGCAAATCGCAATGGAGGGCGTTTATGCCCTTGGGGACTATTACGTCCGCAAGGTCATTGAGTAATGACTCCTTATCGGTGAAGTTGATTGGGTGTCGTGTCTTATTTTTGATGATAACGAAATAGCGTTTTAGCGGAAAGCGGGCCTCTTCTAGAAAACAGTTTAGGGGCTTATCCTTTGATTCTATGGTGTGGGTAAGGGAAATCTGACTGTGAATGGTCGCAACACATGATTCTGCGTCCTGTTCTTCTATAGCGTTAATTTGCTGCCTAGACAAGGCATCCGCAACCAAATTTTCTTTTCCCGGTTTATATACTACCTTCGCACCCGTTTCCTCGATGCGACCCTTCCACCTTTTAATTTTGCGTTAGGGTTAGAATCTGATATCGAGAATGCCAATGGCTGATGGTCAGCGAAGATAGTTATGTCTTTCGCCGCATAAAAATAGTGTCGCAGTTTGGCCAACGCCCAAACGATGGCTAATAATTCTCTTTCATTTGTGGCGTAGTTCATTTCCCTATCCTTGAATGACCTCGAGATCATTGTGATAGGACGGTTCTCTTTTGAAAGCACTGCTCCAATACCGTAGGCTGAAGCATCCGTCGTTAGATGGAATGTCTTCTTTTAATCCGGGTATCTGAGCAGACTTTGACTTGACTTTTTTACTGAGATATATTAGCATCGCCTATGGTTTTTAAAACCCAATCCACGTGCTTGATATGAGCATTCTCATTTTCTGAGAAGATTACGTAGACATAGCAAGTCTTGCCGATTTGCTCTCTGAGAATGTCATCTATGGCTCTCTGGAAGATGCTGGCAGCATTCTCAAGCCAAAGGGAAGCCTCTTGAATTCGTACTTCCCTCCGTTTACGCAGAAGGATGTTTTTTCGCGGTCATTTTCCGCTAAGACGATCTGGTGATACCCGGACTTGAGGTCCAGTGTCAAAAAGAATTTGGCCTTACCCAAGTTGCCCAGTATCATAGAGATATCTGGTATCGGGTATTTGTCCGGGATAGTCCTATCGTTTAGCTTACGAAAGTCTATGACTAATCGTCTATTTTGATTGTCGGCCTCGTCGGTTCCTTTTTTATCAACCACCCATATTGGGTTGTTCTAAGGAGACCCCGACTTCTGAATTATACCATTTTTTAGCAGGTGTTGGATCTCGTTGTTGACGAAATCTGCTGCTCCCATGGGGTATGGATATAATTTTGCGTAAATGGGCTCTTCGCTAGTCGTTCTAATCGTGGCCGTGTTAAAATATGTTATATGGCAGGGCCTCGTTGGGATCTGCGAAGGCGTTTTTTCTGCTTTTGAAATGCCTTCAGAAATGCCTTCTTCACCATCTGCGCACTCCTCGTTAGTGACGTTGAAGTCAGTGCATTTATGGAATAAAATCTTCTCATCTTTTCAAGAGAGGCAAAGAGATGCGCCGGCCTGTTTTAACAGATCGGCCCCGATTATCCCGTCGAATATAGTAAAATCTGGTAGAATGAAAAAAGTCGTGGCGCCATGAATTGAGTGAAATTCGAAAGGAGAGTCCACCGGGCGGATACCCTTTAGCTCTTTGCGAGGTTGCATGAAATTTTTTGATGCGCCGGTGTCTAGAAGGAAATTCATTGGTACCCCTGCTACTCTTCGTCTGATGATGGGTAACAGGAATTTTCCCCTAAAAAATTGACGTAGTCAGAATCATACTCGGCATCGTCGTCTATTTTCGATTCTGATTTGGAGGCGGCGGCGGCATATGCTTTTGTCTTTTCTTCCGCATTTTGCGAAATGAAGTTAATTCTTTGCTGTTTCCTCACGGCGCCTGTGCACTCAGAGGTGGCTGGTCTTCTATTCTGGTAGCCATTCGCCTGGGACGGCTGCAGCAATTTATAAGATGAGGGATCGACCTCCATAGGCGTGGTGTGCCGTTGTTTTTGTAATTTTTAACTTTTTGCGGGGCCGCCACGCCAGTAGGTATCACAAGGGGATCAACGCGCCACCAACGGTGGTACGCGCCGTAATTGTGACACACTACTGGAAGTGCAACTACACTCTCCACGCAAGGGCGGCTGGAAACAGGCTCTTAGTTAGGTCATGTCTCTGCTAGTGCTGGCTAATCGTATTTGGGCTGGAGCTGGTAACTCTAAAAAATTTCGACACCTCCGGGCCGGACTAAGGTGTCATTCGACTCGTGCCGAAAGTCTGCCAGGCTGGGGCCGGTGTAACAACTAGCCCAGTCGCTAATGGAGAAGCCGGGCAAGTGGCGGGTACTGGTGATCTCTGCCCGGGTGGACCGTTTATTTCTCTGCAACTCGTGGGTACTATGAACAAAAGACCAAATAACTTCAAAATACCGCAGGCCTTGACTGCGGGAAATGTCGCAAGACAATTTGAGGATAGTCTCCTTGACGGTGAGCAGCCTGGGGCTCGGGATGACCCTAGCCGCGGACACCGCAGCCGCTAGAGCAAAGGCCCAAGTTTGGAGGAAACCACTTCAAGGTGGGTCACCTGATAGTGGACTGCCGCAACGCAACCACTGCTGAGTGACTGCAATTAGCAGTCCCCAGCCTCAGTAAGTCGAGCGGTGTCTCCCTGGAGGTAAGGATGGGCGACGACTTGCCATCGCCACACAACATCACCATCTTCTGCCCCAGGACAGGGGACAAAACAACAAAGTGGATCATGGAATTGATCAAGAAACAGAATGACTTGGACACCGAAAACTCGCGTCTCATATCAAGGAAGAATGAGGGTGGTGGCTCGCTCCTCAGCCTTGGCATTGATGACAACTCATGCGCCAAGATTATTTCAAGTGACCACAAGCTGAGCTTCAGGTTTGGAGAAGCTTCAGTTTGTGGTTTAAAGAAGGCCAAAGCGATCAAATCCGGCACAAGACAGGTCGAGACTCCTTGAAAACCACCAGTCTCCGCGGAGAAAGAGAAGCCCAATAAGCTCTCCGAATCCAGCGAGGATCTGGCGGATGATGAGGATCTTGATGCGACCATCATCGAGATGGGGATTAGACCCCCGATATCCTCTCAGGAGCATGTAGAAGTATTAATTATTATATACTTACTTCGGGCGAGCCAACCGCCCGAAATCACTGCACTGGCAGAATACTGCAAGAGGACATACTCACCCACCATCATCGGATGAGATGCAAATGCACATCACGTGATATGGGGCAGCAGCGACGTGAATCAAAGAGGTGAGTCACTATTAGAATTTATCTTGGATAACAATCTAGAAATCCTAAATGTCGGCAATGTTCCGACATTTGTTACTAGGGTAAGATCTGAGGTTCCAGACATCACACTTTCCAGCAGATCAGTGGCTTCGCATATAAGCGACTGGGACGTATCTCCTGAGGAGTCAATTTCAAATCACAGAATTATCCGTTTTAACATAGGGCTAAATCTAGAAGCGTAGGCGCAATCCCAGGAGTACGAACTGGGAAGGGTTCAATGCCTCCTTACTGCGGAATCCAGCTACTAGGGTAACCGGGAAACTCCGTACCACTCTAGAACTGGAGGCCGCCTTAGAAGATATTAACTCGTGCCTTACTAACGCGTTTAGAGAAAACTGCTCCCTTGGCCGAGCTAAGAGGGAAAAAGGTGTTCCATGGTGGAACGACCAATTGGAGAAGTTACGGAAAGCGACCAGACGTCTCTTTAACAAAGCAAAAAAAGAAGGGAACTGGGATGCCTACCGGAATAAACTGACCATGTGTAACCATGAGATCAGGAAAGCCAAACGAAGAAACTATAGAACCTTCTGTGAGGCAATAGTAAACACGTGTGAAGGCGCAAGACTTCATAGAGCAATCTCCAAAAGAGTGCCAGAATTAAATCCGGCACTACGTACGGAGGATAACTCCTATCTATAGGAGGTAAGGAGAAACTCGAGCTACTACTGGCAACTCACTTTCCGGGAAGCACGCTTCAATCGGATGGGAATACCCCGGTAACGGCACAAAGTAGACCGTGTGCTACTGATTGGGCCAAGTCAAAATAAATAGTAACAACGGAGAGATTAAGATGGGCAAATGGTACATTCCAGCCCTACAAATCTCCTGGTCCAGATGGCATTCACCCAAGCCTACTACAACGAGCGCTAAATCAGCTCGCAGTGCCGATCAGGAAAATACTGATCAGCAGCCTAACTTTAGGACACATACCTTCTTCCTGGAGTATAGCCAAAGTGGTCTTCATTCCAAAAGCTGGAAAGAAAGACATCACTGATCCGAAGTCGTTCATACTTGAGTAGTTCAGCTTGTCATCGTTTTTGCTAAAAACGTTGGAAAAGCTAGTGGATGTCAGCATTAGAAGCACTCTGCTTGTCGAGCATCCAGCATGCCTACAGGGCGGGCAGATCAACTGATACTGCCCTATAACACCTGAAAAGCCTTATTGAGGATTCACTTTCTCATAGGAAGTGGCGTTATGTGCCTTCTTAGGCATACAGGGTGCATTCGACAATACCTCCCATGAGGCTGTCAAAGCACACCTGGCCAGAAGAACACTAGATGCAACAACCAGCAGATGGATCAAATCACTACTGGCATCTAGGCGAGCCATGGCCACTATAGGAGGACAGTCGTCCACAGTATCTACCACAAGGGGTTGCCCCCAAGGGGGTGTCCTCTCGCCCCTCTTGGGGAGCTTGCTGGTAGTAGTTGCTGGACAGACTGACCCGCAGAGGTATACTTTGCCAAGGCTATGCTGACGCCATTGTCATTATAGCCAGAGGTAAATATGAGAAAACACTCTGCGATATCATTAAACTGGACCTGAATATGACCAGCGAATGGTGCAAGGAAGGCCTGAGCCTAAATCCTAGCAAAACTGTTATTGTTCCTTTCACAAATAGGTACAAGTTACAGAGAATGAAGGCAATAACCCTGTCTAAATGTCGCATAGAGGCACCGCCTTGCGATACTGTTGTCGTCAGGAATCCTCCAAAGGTGAGGGGCTCCCTTCGCTGGCTAGTCCGGGGAGCAGGAGATTGTTATGTACGTTTAGAGGAACTTTCCTCTTTTAACTGCCAGCCTTGTGGTATGGCAGATTAATTAACAAAAATATATTTTACGACGCTTAGTCGGAGTTGACGAGCTGCCGCTCCTTATTCTGGTAAATGCAAATTCAAACTGAACTTAAAATGATTCTTAAAGCTAACAAGGACTCGCAGCGGCCACGCAAATATGCTGTGTTTGCAGGCTGCGCACGGGTTTCCGGCCCAATGCTGGGTCAGCACTTTGATATTATGTTTCATACACTGAGCCAACTGTTCTAGTCCGTTGGCTTGTGTTAACTTGCACATGCTTCATTCGACTACTGATTACGGCTCATAAATCAATTACACAAAAAGCGAAGTTCTAGTCAGGTGTTGCCAGACGTAATTTAAAAGGGGAAATGCAGCGTTGCCATTAATATTAATATTCTCTACATTTATTATTATTATTATAATTAATATTTTTTTTTTATTAATATTATTATTATTATTTTTAAATAAGAGTTCATTTTGTGTATCCTTATTTTAAAAGTTGTTGTTTAGCTATTGAGCTTTTTCAATAGCTGTTGCGAATAATAAAAAACCGAAGAAAGTTTGTTTTTATGACGACAGTTTTTATTTTGCGAATTGTTTAAGGCAGCTAAGGCCTAAGCTAAGTCTTTTCCGAAACACGACGAAATGGCAATTGGCGGGCAGGCAGCCGAAATGCAGCGCCCAAGCTTAACGTAGGTAGCTAACAACAACAAACAAGGGATGAGAGCCGTACAGATAAATGCGTGCGAGAGCAGCGGTTTGCACTATGGGCATCGCAACTGCTACCACTGACTAATTTGGCTTAAATATTAACAAGTATGAGATTAGTCTACTTCACAGTTTTGGCGGCTGCATGACCCAACATCCTCCCCCCGTTGGAAGCTTGGCTTCCAACAGAGTCCTCAAGGGGAAGCAGACACAGCTTGTTCACTGCCCGCCTTATTACTGCAGACGCGGTCCTCAATTCTGCAACTCGAGCGACGCCGTCTCTGCCAGGAATCAACTGCATGACTCTCGCCAAAGGCCATCTCATTGGGGGTAGATTCTCGTCCTTAACAAGAACGACGTTGCCCACGGCTACGCCAGGCTTTGGGGTGCGCAACTTGGAGCGCTGCAGAAGTGAATCAAGATCAACATCAATGCTGTTTCCCTTGCTGGCTGAAGAAGGAACGCGTGAATCTATTAAGGCGCTACCGCAAGGGCGCGCGCAGCCTCCAGACACGACCCAGCCCAGACGAGTTTTTTGAAGCAGGGGCAGTCCTGGCAACAACTTTATCTGACCTACGCACAGCAGCTCATAAAACAGGCTAGCTCCTATTAACAGGTCAACACGTTGAGCTTTATAAAAATCCGGGTCGGCGAGCTGCAGGTTTTCTGGAATCTTCCAGTCCCCAATGTCCACATTAAAACTTGGCTGGCGATCCGTGATATTGGGAGCGATAACTGCTGTTATGCTCGTTGAGAAATCCGAAGCGACAGACCGAATCGCAATTCCTACCGAGAATCCATCAGTCGCGAAATTGGAATCCCCGATTCCAGTGACGGAGCCGGACGACCTCGACCTTTTGAGTTGCAGTTGATTTGCAAACCGAGAGGTGACCAAGTGCAGTTGAGAGCCAGAATCTAACAAGGCCCTGCAGGGAACGAACAGTCCCGACCGATTCTGCACTAGAACGGTTGCAGTGGCAGTAAAAGAAGTCGAAAACGGGGCAGAAGTCTCAGTGTGGGAGCTTGAAGACACCGGAACATGTGGCTGCGAGGAAGGCGGACCATCCAGATGGAGCAGCGTATGATGCCTGATTCCACAGGTGCGGCAGCGGCTCGAGCTGCATTGCCGTAACTGATGACCTGCCTTTAGGCAATTTAGGCAAAGTGCTAGTCTCTTTGCCTCGCGCAGCCGATCTACTGGCGCTAAGTCTCTAAATTGCGGGCAATAATATATGGCATGCTCTGCACTATGGCAAAGCATGCAACCAAGAGAAATTTGGGTGGTAGCAACTAGTGTCGAACGATCTCTGCCCACCTGAACGCCTGGCGTATAGGTTGCCATGGCGCAATCCACGGCCTCCAAAGTCCTACATCGCTGCTCCAGGAATGCAGCCATCGATTCCCACGACGGAATAAGGTTGGCAAAGATCGGATCCTCCAGGCGCTCCTCCCACTTAGCTTGGCTCGCCGCATCCAGCTTTTGCAGCAGCACTTGCACTATGATGCAGCCAGCGATTTGCTCAGTGGTGCCCAAACCCTTCAACGCACGAATGTGAGCGTTAAATTTGTCCGACAATTCCCGAAGCGATGCCACTGAACCATTCCGTACTACCCTTAAACCCAGAATCTCGGTGATGTGCGCCTGAAAAACGAGACGCCGGTTATCAAACCTTTTTTGAAGCAACTCTAAAGCCGCTTCGTAATTGCTGTTTGAAATCTCCAATGATCGGATAGTTTCCAGCGCTGAATCCCTCAAACATGACCGCAGATGTTGAAATTTCTCAATGTTCGAGAGGTCCGGATGGCTGTCGATTATGCTTGTGAACACGGAGTAAAAATCCGCCCAGTTTGCGTAGCCTCCGCCAAACGTTGGCAGCTGCACGGGCGGCAACGGCATCGGCCGCGGCTGCGTTTGAGGACCACTACACTGGTGGGGCACAACACCTTCCGCAAGCGTTGAGTGCGGCGCGAAATGCACATTGCGTTTGGCCATTTCCGCGCGAGTTACCGGTCGTGGGCTAGGGCAACCATGCTTCATAGTAGCATTGGTTATGGAATGTTTAAACCGCTCCAATTAAACACGTCTTCGTTGGTTGAAGTGAACAAAGCGAATGTTTTTTGATAGTCGTAATTGTGCTGCTCACAGGCAGCTCTTATATATATATGTGTGTGTTTTGCTACATAGTTCCGCAAGTAGATCGCTCTGTCCCTGTCTCGCATACTTCTGTAAGTTGTGTGTGTTGGTGCTGCTCAGAGTCCCGGCTGATGGCATAGGCGTAGTACGGGAAGTCTGCAGGGGAACACTGAAAGTGGTAACTCCTCCCCCCCTAGAATGTCGTGACGGCCAGCGAGATGGAATGCTTGACGGAACGACTTGCGGTGTAGCAAGTTTTTATTATTATTTTGTTTGTATTTTATATCTTTATTTTATTTATTTTATTTTTGTTCTAAACTGTTTGTCTATCTTTAAATTTTCTTTTTATTTTTTCTTTATGAACTTTTTGTCCTTTTTTCGTTTCAAAAGTTATTCCGTGGTCTGTTCTAACTATATGCTTAGAAAATCTTGGCGTTATCTTATTTCTTCTATTATCTTTTCTAAATACTATATCTTCTGCTGTTAGTGGTAGTGGGTCTGTCCTTGTTTCATTCTGTTTCTGATTTTTCTCTATGGCCTTTGCTGTCATTTCTGTTTGAACTTGGGTGTATAATTTTGTCTTAAATTCGTTAAGTTTCTGTAAATAATCGTGTTCATCTGAATACTCTACTGTTCTATTGAATACGTGGGTCTTTCCTGTAAATAATTCGAATGGTGTCAATTTTGTTGCCGAATGTATTGCATTGTTGTAGGTTATTAAGGTTTCGGTTAGTATTTCTTCGTGGTCACAGTTTATTTTATGGTCTTTTTTTACTTTATAAATTATTCTGTACGTTTCCGTCAGAGTGGAATGTAGTCTTTCTACTGTGGAATTACTACTAGACTGCTGGAATGAAGTAAAATGAAGTTGCATGTTATATTGTTTACAAAAATCTTTGAATAGTTTAGAGTTAAATTCTGCCCCCTGATCACAAATAATTAGTTGAGGTAACCCATAATTTAAAACGAATTTTTTCAATTCCGTAATAATAGTAATGGTATTTCTATTCTGGATTGTGTATGCTGCTGCAAACTTAGAAAACTTGTCTATGATTGTTAACATAATTGCGCTCTTAATAAAATACAAATCTATGTGAACTATCTGTAGCGGTAATGCTGGTATTTGAGGTACTTGAAATTTAAGTTTCTGAGGGTTTCTGTCGTATTTCATAGTCTGACAAATGTCACAATTATTAATTATTTTTGTTACAACTTCTTTTACTCTTGGGAAATAATACAATCTTCTTACATGCAATGTGGTCTCATCTATTCCCCTGTGATTACTATTTTCGTGATCTTTTATTAATATGGAATTTTGTTTTTCAGGGCTTAACACCTCTTCGAGGAACAGTGTCGCACGAATAATTTTACAACCCTTTTTTTCAAAGTAATCCTTATATATCATAAATATTCTGTTGAATATATCGTTGCTTGTCATAATCGCACAAAGCCTTCCTGATTTTAAGGTGTCCTCTGTTACTATTACTATCGTCATTTGACTTGTCCCGTCCTCTCTTGTAATTATTGTTTCGTTGTTCATCGTTATTAGTTGTGTTATTGTATTTTTGTTGTTCTGAATTATATCTATTACTATTATTATATTGTCCTCGTCCACGTCGCCGTCCTCCAGGGTTGTGGTACTCATCTCTATTTCTGTCTCTTATGTAGTCATCTCTCAACTCCTTTGCTATTTCGTTAGCCTGTCTGAGAGTCTTAGGGTTTTGTGCCTTTACTGTCCATCTCAAAGGATTCTTTAAGCCTGCGATGAATTTTTGTATGTAAGTTTTTTCATACGAACTTTCTTTTATTTTTCTTATTTCAATATTAGTTTCATCTCTCTCTAAAACTTCTAACATTGCGACTCTTATTCCTGCAATCTCCTGATATAGATTCTTAATAGCTAGTTTTTTATAAGGAATCTCGCGGAGATCATCCATTAAATTTTCCTCGCTTCTCGATTCCCCAAAATTATCCGTTAAGGCTTGTTTAATGTCATCCCAGTTTAACGGCACTCTCTCTCGAATTAATATTTTGTCTGCATGTCCAATAACTTTGTCTCTAATTACTCCTAATAGTAATTCCCCATATGCTGTCTTGTCTATATTCGTGATCAGCTTCAATACTCGTTCTACACTTGTAATGAATTTATTTAGTAATTCTTTGTCTCCGTCATAAGTGGGTAATAGTTTTATTGCGTCGGGTATTTGTAGTTCGTCCATCACGTCTCTATTGGTTCTTTGTGTCCTAGTGGTTTGGTTTATTAGGGATAAATTGTTTTCTTCTTCCTCTTGTTCTGTAAGTTGCAAGTTTCTAATTGCTCTTTCTCTTTCTGCTGCCCTAACTAGGTTTCTCGTTAAAGGTATGGTTCTTCCTTGTTTAGCTGACATGTATTACTATATGAGATTGATAAAAGTAGATATCGTAATGCGTATGTAGTGAAATATTATATATGTGTATGTGTGTGGATATATATGTTTTTTTTTTTTTTTTTTTTTTTTAAATTCGTTTATTGAAACCTTATGGTAAACTATATACAATAAAAACATAATAACGTTTAGGAGGGCAAGTCCAGGACTCCCCGCGGTATATCCGTGAAGCATTGCTTCTCGAGGACTGTCGGGATTTGCTCACTCGTGGACCCTCCTGGCTCTCTCGGCTCTTCTGAGCTCGGTGGTTATCGCTGCGGCGAAGCTGTTGACCGCTTGCCATTCCGCCTCCCCCTGCAGCATGAATGGGACTAGGTTGTCCGCATTCAGTCTGCCGCCAAGTACGGCTTCCAGAGAGCTCCGTTCCCTAGCGTATTTAACGCACGAGAAGAGAACGTGCTCAGCTGATTCGCTCCGACCACCTCCGCACCATGGACAGTCATCCGCTTCCTCGTGTCCAAAGCGCTTCAGGTAGCTGCGAAAGCAACCGTGCCCGCTGATCAGCTGCGTTAGGTGGAACGTGATATCGCCATGCTTCCGCTCTAGCCACGGCTTGAGGTTGGGTATCAGCTGCTGCGTCCAGCGACCCTTAGGCTCGTTGGTCCACCTGAGCTGCCATGTCTCCAGGGTGTGCTGTCTTGCTTCAGCTCGTATTGCTTTCTTGGCGCCGGGGGAGAGTCTTCGACCGTGGGTTTGGTTGAAGACCACTTCGGTGGTCTAGTCCCTGGGCGTAGCTTTCGGTGCCAAGCGCTTTTGCCCACACCGGGGCGGCATATAGCATGGTCGCTCGGGTGACGCTCGTCAGGAGCCTTCTGCTCGCCTTTTTTGGGCCTCGGGTGTTCAACATTATGTTTGATAGCGCCCGATTAACTCCTGCTGCTTTCGTGCTAGCGTAGGCAAGGTGTTCTCGGAACGAAAGCCTGGTGTCAATCATGACTCCCAGGTACTTGATTGCCCGAGAGGAGGACACCTTGGTACAGCCTACTTCGACCGTGGCCGTCTCTACCGCTTTCCTTGAGCTAATCAGGACAGCCTCAGTCTTCTCCGGCGCCAGCTCTAGCCCCATTGAACCGAGCCAATGTTCAATGGCCCTGATGTTTTGGTTACAGCTTTCTTCGGCCTTGCCGGGGTACTTGTCGACAACGAGCAAGGCCACGTCGTCCGCGAAGCCTACGATCTCGCTCCTCCCGAACAGCGGTAGGCGAAGTATTCCGTCGTACATGATGTTCCACAGAAGCGGGCCGAGGACCGAGCCTTGCGGGACTCCACCGGTGACCTGCTGCCTGAAGACGCCTTCCGACGACTCGCACAGTAGGACCCGCTCAGAAAAATAGCTGCGGATGATCCTGACTAGGTAGGCTGGGACGCTGAAGCCATTTAATGCTTCTAGGATCCGGTCCCATCTCGCTGTATTGAAGGCGTTCCTGATGTCTAGAGTGACCATGAGGCAGTACTCTTTGCTACCACCCTTCCATCTGGTGCCGTCGATTGCTTGGGCCGCAACTTCGACCACTCTGTTGACAGCGTCGACGGTGGACCGCGCTTTCCTGAATCCAAACTGGGTCCGTGAGAGGTCACCCGCGTCGGCGATAGCCCTCTCTAGCCGAATGCACACCAGTTTCTCCAGGAGCTTGCCGGTTCCATCGATGAGGCATATTGGCCGGAACGATGAAGGCTCCTCGGGTGGTTTCCCTGGTTTTGGGAGGAGAAGCAGCTTTTGGATTTTCCAGCAACTCGGGAAAACTCCTTCCTCCAGGCACTTGGTGAATGCCTTCGCAAACGAGTCTGGCTGGAGGTAGAGAGCAAGCCGAAGCGCCCTGATCGGGATGCCGTCGGGTCCGGGGGCCTTGCCGTCCTTCAGCAGTTTTGCCAGCTCTAGGATCTCATCACTGCTGACCGTGGCGTCGGGTTCGACGTGGTCCCCTGTGGCTGGGTCGGCTGGGCGTAACCCATCCATCACAGGGAACAGATGTTCCGCTACACTGCGGAGCATCGCTGGGTCCAGTAGCTTAGGAGTCCTTGTGTACGCCTTCTTGACCACCACCTTGTAGGCACTTCCCCATGGGTCGCTGTCGGCAGAATCGCATAGGTCGAGGAAGCATTTGCGCTTGCTCTCCCTTATGGCTATCTTAAGCGTTTTTCTGCGGGCTCTGTACTCGGATTGACGTTCGGCAAAGGACTCCGCACCTCTCGCGCGTTGGTAGCGACGTCTGGCGGAGAGGCACTCTCGACGAGCCGTCTCTATTTCCTGGTTCCACCAGTAGACAGGGGCTCTTTGTCGGCTATGCGTCCTGCTCGATTGCATGCTGGCGTCGCACGCGGCCTTCAGCCGCCTCATCAGCTCCACTGCCGTCAGCTCGGCTCCTTGTCTGCTCGCCATGGGTAGGAACTGCTCGCGGAACACCTGCGTGTCCAGAGAGTCCGTCTTGTATTTAATCCTGGCCTGGGCTGGTGTCTGAGCTTGGGACGAGGGTGGGCATCCCAGGTCGCAGATGATGGCCAAGTGGTCACTGGCAGTGTAGTCCTCGCTGAGTCTCCACCTCGCTAGCCTGTACGACGAGCCGCTAGTGAAGGTGAGGTCCACCACAGAGCCCAGTCCGGGCTAGCCGCCGTTCGGTAGGGCTCGCTAAGTAGCGCGAGCTCCACTCTGCGTTCACGCACCGTCTGCACCAGCAGGTCTTGGGCTGCCGTGCAGTGATTCAGGTTTAGCTGAATCAGCCGCATCATTGCAGTGCCTTTGGTGCTCCTTTACCCGCCAAAGGGCACTTCCGGGTGCCCATTTGGTGGTTGGTCGCTTGGCTTCCTCTGCTTGCGCACAAGAAGCACTTAGCTTCGTTAGGGCACTCGGCGGCTTTGTGTCCCGCGGTCCCGCATCTGAAGCAGCACTGGCTTCTGTCAACGGTGCTTCTGCAGTGGGCCGCTATGTGGCCTTCTTCCAGGCATCTGAAGCATCTTTGGCGTGGCTCCAGTTCCTTGATCAAGCATTGGTACCATCCTACCCTCAGCTTGCCACGCTTGATCAGCGGGTCCCTCAGATTGGCTGGGACTGCTATCACCGCAGTCTTCCCTCCGTACTGCGTTTGCCGGAGGCTCTTGATAGCCACCACTGCTGCAGGGATCTCTGCCTGGGCCTCCAAGGCACTCTTCAACTCGTCTTCCGAAGTGAGCTCGTCGAGGTCGCGAATCACGAATACCTTGGATTGTGTTAGCACGCGAAGGCTGGCGCGGTCTCCTAGCACCGCTCCCATGTCCATCTTAAGCTTCTGCGTCAGGTCTTGGGCAGAGGCACGTAGCTCGAGAGCAGATCGCCTTTGGCCGTCCTCTTCACCCTTGCTACATTCTCCCCGATGGCCCTGAGCCTAGCGTCCTGCCCTCTTGTGACCAGGGACAACACTTCGCTGTAAGGTAAACCAGCTGAGGGGGTGATAACCAGCGCATCTGGTCTCTCCCTCGGCGGTCTCTTCTTGCGCGGTCCGGGCGGTTGCTGCAAGCTTGGTTGCGACTTCTTTGCCGCTGCAGTGGCTTGGGGCGGAGCCCTTGGTTGGCGCTTGGGTCCCGCAGCCTTCTGGTGGTCGGGTCGCTGGGCTCTCTTCGCAGACAGCGCCGTGCGATCCTTTGGCTTAGGGCTGCCTTTAACGTTGCACGGTTCTTCGCCGGATGGGAGCTTGGGGGTGGTCTGTTGACTAGCATCCGCTTTTGCCGTACGTCCGACCTGCGTTTTCTCCGCTTCCGGCAGCTTAGTGCAGCTTTCCACATATGTGGCTGCCACCTGGAGTAATACAGTTATTTCCAGACATTCTATTTTCGTGTTGCATTTTATTCCTACTGCCAGGTTTGCGGCTTTATACCTATCGCCAGGTTTTAGATTCACTGCCGGCCGATGCGGCGCAGACGCAGACCATTCTGCCGGCCAACTTGGCTCAGACGCAGAATGGGTTTTAGTTGTGCTGATGCCCGGTTGACGAGAGTACAGGCACAGGCCACGTAGCCGCCCATTTTGGGTCAGACGCGCCGTGGGCTTTGGGTGGGGGTGGGGGGGTGTGGTGTTGTGAGCAGGGCAAAAAAAAGTTGCTGCGGTGGGAGATATACCGCTCCAGCTCGGTCGCCAGAGCCCCGAGTTTATAGTGTGCCGCCTACGCGGGGGGGGGTTGGCTATTGGTCTGCTCCTTGACTTTTTACACTCATCTTCTGCCTCTCCTGCTCGTTTCATGGGTCTGTCTCCGGGATTCCATGGGATATTGCCAATGATGACCGTTGGCCGCCCATGTATGTATGCTACGTCCGGAGGACAGATCGTCTGGTGGCTTCCGTAGCTGCTAGCTTTTGTCAGTGAGTGCACTGAGTAGAAAGCGCCACCTATGCCAGGGGGCTCGTGCAGCCGGCCAGCGCTGCCTGACCTGGGAGCTTTTGCCGTTTACCAGCACTGCTATCCCAGCTGACTGCGTGATCAGCTGGCGTGACTGGCACTTGGCAGCCACCACAACAACACGGAAGGAAGAGAAAATAGTGAAGAGAAAGTGGTTTCCTGCTCTCACCCTGTCCTGCCCCATGGCCCTGAAGATCGTCGACGGCGGGCGATCGCTGGACCTTTGGAGCTGTGCCTACTGCTGGTGAGTACGGCCCAACCTTCGTGCGTTGGGGACAGCCGCTCCTGTCACTGACGGGTCGGCGCGACCCGGAAAATTTCGAGATTTTCCAGGAGCGCCAATTCAATGCACTTCGCGCGCGCACAACTTTTCCCACTTCGCGTGTGGATATATATGTGTGTATGTATATGCGTTTTTAAAATAAATGTGTATGTGGGTATTACTATATTTGTATATATGTAAATGTGTATTTATTTTATTTGTGTGTATTATAGTATGTTGTTTGGATTGAATAGTGTATGTGTTTAGTGTACTATGCTTAATATAATATTTGTATCTATATATGTGCGTTAAATTTATATGTATGTATGTGTATACATGTGGATATATATATATATGAGTATATTTAGGGATTTATATATATGGGATTTTATATATATATATATAGATTTATGCGTGTGCCTATTTTTATAATATATATATATTTTTGTGTGTGACAAGTAAATGTATATCTTTTCACGAATATGGTATATTTTGATTTTAACTTATTGTAATATGGTTTGTTGTTTGGTTGTGATAAATGGCGAAGAATTTTGTATCGATTTTACGATTTAGTTTCTTTGTGCACTTTGTTTCACTGTTAGCGTAAACACTTAAATGCATTTACAAATGTCACTTTCACGTCTTTTGCGTATAGATGTTTGTGTCACAATTAATGTTACTATATATTTTTATATTTGATTTGCGTTTTTGCATACAAAATTGATATTTTCACAACGATCTTGCTTCACTGGAGGACAACTCTTGAATGATCTAAAGAATTTTAATATTGCCTTACCATAGCTGTGGTCTGTGGCAGCGACGTCTACGACACTGGCTTAGGCCATATTTTTTTTAATTTTTTCCGTTGCAAACCCTGTGGTAGTAGTTGGGTAATACCCGTGATCGGACGACATTTACCGTTTCTCGACTTAGCTGTATTTAGCTGTTAGTCGTGAGTCGGCGGTGGCGACTCGCAACGCCAGCCAGGCGACGTCGTCGACGCTAGGTAGGCGCCGGAGTCGTCGCGCAGAACTGCCGAATTGATATACATGCTTATATGTATGTGTATGTATGTATTATATGTGTGTTTGTATATATGTATTTTTTGTACGTTTTGTATGTATGCTCACATCAGCTACTGTAATGTAAGCGAACTATTCGACCGATATGAATTCGGCACCTCACACTGCCATATAGAGGATAGCGTGTGAACAAATAGAACACGGCTAACGAATACACTTGCTGATTGATCATTTCGTTGCGGATGGGCATAGGCGCCTGTTTCATCCGTGAGCCTAGGTGGCCCTTTGTTGATCGTTGCGAGTGGGCATAGGCGCCTGTTTCACTCGGGAACCTAGTTGGTTCTTATGCGATGCACTTAACTTGTATACATCTGTATTTTCGATATCTATTATACTTTCACTTTGCCATTTATCACTTCCAATGCTTACTTTGCTAATAATATTATTCCAATCTGCATTGCGTGGGGTCTTCGTCCTCGGCTCTTCTTCTAGTCCAATGACGAGTCCGACTGCGCCAGTTACCGGTCGTGGGCTAGGGCAACCATGCTTCATAGTAGCATTGGTTATGGAATGTTTAAACCGCTCCAATTAAACACGTCTTCGTTGGTTGAAGTGAACAAAGCGAATGTTTTTTGATAGTCGTAATTGTGCTGCTCACAGGCAGCTCTTATATATATATGTGTGTGTTTTGCTACATAGTTCCGCAAGTAGATCGCTCTGTCCCTGTCTCGCATACTTCTGTAAGTTGTGTGTGTTGGTGCTGCTCAGAGTCCCGGCTGATGGCATAGGCGTAGTACGGGAAGTCTGCAGGGGAACACTGAAAGTGGTAACTCGCGCACACTAGCCTTGAATTCAACGATGAATTCATCAAAAGACTCGCTCATTTCACTGCCAATTTCGTCGAAATCCAATTCCTACAGTTCTGTATGCAGAACATTGAAGGCACTTTGCAGCTCATCAATCTGCTCCAGCCTCACCGTAAGAGTGGATTCGTCGTATCCGCTAAGCGTCTCATTAGACAGCGACTTTTGCAGCCTCTGCAACCTGCTGAACAGCGCATTGGCTTTGCGCTTTAAAAAGGTCACCCTGTTTTTTTCACCTTCAGCGGGCATAGCAACAAATCGCCTTTAATTCGGTTCAGCGGGAAGATGAGCACAAAATAGATGCCGAAAATGCAAGCGGGGTCAATGCATTTAACGATATATGTAGCAATGTATGTATATATGCAATGCTAGCTCGCCTAAACACAGCCACTATCACCGAAATCTCCACTCACTTGTCCAACCGATTGCGATTTAATGTATTTATATTTATTTATAAACGGGATAAGTGCATTAATTAATGCATGCAAATTAACACGATCACGTCGGGGTCACCAAATGTTTAGCTATTGAGCTTTTTCAATAGCTGTTGCGAATAATAAAAAACCGAAGAAAGTTTGTTTTTATGACGACAGTTTTTATTTTGCGAATTGTTTAAGGCAGCTAAGGCCTAAGCTAAGTCTTTTCCGAAACACGACGAAATGGCAATTGGCGGGCAGGCAGCCGAAATGCAGCGCCCAAGCTTAACGTAGGTAGCTAACAACAACAAACAAGGGATGAGAGCCGTACAGATAAATGCGTGCGAGAGCAGCGGTTTGCACTATGGGCATCGCAACTGCTACCACTGACTAATTTGGCTTAAATATTAACAAGTATGAGATTAGTCTACTGCACAGTTTTGGCGGCTGCATGACCCAACAGTTGTCTTTTCACTTTCTTTTATGTCCTCAAAAGTTTCTTTTAAATTAGTACCTAATAAATATTTATAAATAGTTATAAATATTAAAATATTTACCTTATTGATAAATTTATTTATCTTGTCTGGTACTACAATTTTTGATTTCAAAAGCTCTTTGTTTTTAAATTATTTTCTGATACTACACTACACGCAAATGTTTCAACATCGGTTTCATCATCTTTCAGCATAAGCTGAAGCACACAATAATTTGTTTATAATGATTCTTTGAATAGCGTTGCGCTTATGTTGCAACGTATGGTAAGCATTTCGTACTCCGGCTTACATTCTTGCGCCCAGGTGCAGCTTAAGCTTTCCCACGCAGGCACATTGTCGACGAGCTTGCGCAGCAGAATCTCTGACGGGCACTTACGAAGCGTGAGTACCCTTGCGCCAACGAGGAGCTGAAGTGGAACTTCAAGAGGGACGGTTGGAGCATAGTCGATTTGGCGATCAACAGGAACGGAACGTTTTGAATAAAGTTGTGATTAAAAACCAAACTACCAAAACTTATTATTGACAACCCAAGGGGCTTCCTTAGGTAATAAAATCGTTTCTTTAGGTAATAACATCGTTCCGATCAGTCCTAAGGGACAGACGCAAGAACCATTGTAGTCATGATTGTCGATACCAACACGATGGCCGCTGGACTAGAGACCGGCGTTAACTTATATCATGTTTGTCTAAACAGGATGAAACACTAGATCAAACAGTAATGGAACAACACAACGAAACGACAAGTTAGGGAGTCATAAGACGAGAGATTGATAAAAGAGCATAAGTTAAAGAGGCAAAGCCGATTTTAAAGAAGGAAGGAAGCTTTATAATGAGCTTAAGGACAAGTACGCTCCTCCACATATCGATGATTATTTAGATAAATTAGATGAAAATTGAAATTATTTTCAAGCCTTACAAATTTATAGTTGCGCTATAACTTAGAATAGATAAATGTGAGTTTTTGAAAACAGATATAAAGTATTTGGGTTTTTCCATTTCCAAAAATGGCATTAAAGTAGATGATAAGAGTATTAAAGCTGTACAATATTTTCAGATTCCTTCTAAGCATTATATAATTACAAGGATGACATAGAATTACGCGATACGAGCACTTTAGGATTTACAATACAGATTCTAGCGACAAAGACGCAGCACACGTTTGTTGACCCATGTTTACGATATTTTCTCATAGTCTTATTAGTCTTTTAAATTTATATAACGGTTCAGTAGATTCATACATTTTTTCTGATTTCATTTCCCAATATCTAACGAGATCCCAGAAAAATGAAGAAATGTAACTGTAAGGTGATTTATACATAAGTTATGGAAGTAAGAAATTTATTTATTTATATCCATCTTATATTTTATATTATGTTTATATATATATATAATTTTTTTTTTGCATCTGAGCTGATTGATTTTTTTTATGTGGGTATCAAAACTTTTTAAGCACTTAAATTAGTCTTACAATAAACAAATCAGAATACTCATTTAAAAAAATGTTGGATCAATTTTTGGGTGAAAAACGTATGAATTGGAGAAAGGTTTACTATCGCTGTTCCTTCTCCTAACCCAATTATCTTTTTAAAAGTGTTGTTAAAAAGGCCCATTAGTGTGGCCTTAACTCAGCCCGATATTTAACGATCAAGCTAAGCCTGGAAGACAGCGTGGACTGCCAACTGGCAAACTGTATTAAGACGATTACATATATCTTCTAATTTTATTTATTTATTTTGTATTTACTACTAGTAATACCATCTTTGTCTTTGTTCACATGTAACGTTTTAGATCTTGCCGAAGGGAATCAAGCAGCCATAAAAATGCACCAACAACTAAAATAGACGGAACTTCAAATAAAATCGTCAATATTCTGCAAACCAGAAGTAAGTCCTCAAAGTTTACAGAATCAAGTTTGACTAACCGAACGATCACATTTTCCAAGTTTTTTTATTCGGTATGTTAAATAAAGCAGAGCTTTATATTTATAATAATTTTACCTATCACCTAGAGTTCACTCCTAACATTTACGTCAAACAAAATTTGTAAAAGCTCGATAAAAATCTTTGACCATTGTCTACCTACCGCAACGAACATGGCATTCACCTCTGGAATACCTTCTAATTTAACTAAAGAGGCGGTAAGTAATGCAACAACGACTTTGATTTGTCAATATACAAAGTTATGACAGTCTAGGATGTCAGATATCAAAAATTATAAAGGCTAGAAGGTTGGATTAAGCATACAGATTCTAGAGACAAAGACGAAGTGCAAATTGGTTGATACCTGATGCCACGAACAGTCTTACGCTAACAAACCGCCCAGAACTACCACTCCTAAACTTTTGCAAAATGTTTTGATATTATTTCAAAATTTTATTAATCTTGTAAATTTCTATAGATCTGAAAAAAATTTTTTGCACGACCACTCTTACGCCCACAAACCGTCGAAAACCGCCGCGCCCACACTTTTAAACCATTTTTAAATTTTTTTCCCATTTTATTCACCAATATCTAACGGTATCCCATAAAAATTATGAAATTACGCGTTCGCACTAGCTGAGTAACGGCTATCAGATAGTCGGTAAAGTCGACTGTAGCATTCTCTCTTGTTTTTTAATTATAATTTTTATTTTATAGACTTATATTTAGTTCATTTCATCTGAGACACCTAATAAGTGATTTATACAATTATTCCTATGGCCCAGCAAACTTTAAAATTCAACGAAGCTTTTCATTTATGTTTATCGATAAGTTAAGCTTCTTATCCTTTAACATTTGCTGTGAGGCTTTTGAAGAGTAAATCTTTTTAAAATTTAGGTTTAATGTCACTATATATATATAATTTATTGAGGTAGATCAATAAATCCAAAAAAGGTATGTTCTATGCTATGTTGTCTTAATCATGGAAAAATAATTACTAAAAGATATAATGTTGATGATTGATATACAAATTGATGTAGATACATTTTTTCTAATGCTTGAAAAATAGGCCGGTATATACAAAATCAGTCAATTTAAAGTGCCACCGTGGGAAAATATCTTTGATTACGTTTCAATTGCTCATTTAAAAAAAATGGGCAACAGTGTATTGAGAAAAGTAAGATAATAGCTAGTAATTACCGAAAATGAAGCAATTTTGTCTACGCTACATGACGATCCAATACAGGAAGTACGTACAGGCATTTAAAATACCTTGTCTTAGATCAAAAGACATTACTATTGGAAAGCTATGTCTAAACAAATAAAAGAATACACAGAAAAATGTCAAAAATGCCAAAAAACTAAAGTCACATTGAAATTTAGATTCAGTAGTCGTCTCCGAATAGTAACGTCGCTGATACTAATACTCACAAAACTGTTATCCAAGAATTATTTAGACTAGCTAAAGTGGCACTTTTCTTAGTTAATAATATTGAATTATAACTGAAGTATGAAACGTTCGATCGAAGTGTCTGGATTCTAGGGATCTGTATTTTCGGTGCACAGTGTCGGGTCCAGCACTAGCTAATCGTCTTCAAGTGTTAGAGATCTCAATCAGGCCTTCGCGCTAACTATACAATATTAAAAAAGACTTGAGTGCTACATAAAAAAAAAAAAAACAAAAAATTTATTAAAAGAATTATATGATGCAGAATTAAGATTTAGGAAATGGAAAAAAAAAAAGATAAAAGAACAGCGGAAAATCTACCTTTAGCAAAGCCACAAATGTTGTTGTGCTCGCCTGTCTCTAGAGCATGGCTCTGGGATCCCTTTGAAAGTTATGGGGCTGCTCAGAAAGAGCGGTCCATGAGTCCACAAAGAGGAGTCGTTAAGCTAGCTGGGAAGAGCTCTTACTGCCCTTTTTAAAGCAGTGTGAATGTAGCGCCATTCCATTTCACCACTCCTGAATTGCAGCCACTCGGTTTGGTACAAATGAAGAAAGATATTAGACTTTGTGATTTGTGATCGTAGAACCGAGAGATTGCGGATAAAACTGAACGTCGGCATGGCCTTGCTGTTGATTGAAGTGATGAATATGAGAATATGGGAACAGCTGATCAGACACCGGATCCCGTGTGTTTGTAAAATCGCCTCCATCATGAAACTTCAAAAATACTCCTTATCATCTTCCGGAACTTCTTCCAAAACATCCGGTACATTTGAGCACCACTTCCTTAGTTTAAAAGTGGCTCTGGACAAGTGCGCGGACGTCTGATGTATTATGTTGATTTCTTCTTTTTTGGAGCTGGCGCTAGATATCAAATAATCAACATAAAAGTCACATCAAAGAATCTCAACTCCCACTGAAATGCCGCCTCCTTATCCATAGACAATTGATGAATCGACCTCACAGCTAGGTAGGAAGCAGGCTTCGTGCCATACTTAAGAGCTTCCAGCTTTAACACGCTCAGATCATATTGAGGAAAATCTCTCCACACAAGGCACTGCTTGTAGCTATCCTCAGGGGAATCCCTGATACACCGGTACATTTTACAGATATCTCCTGTGATTGCAACTGGATGCGATGTGCCATTTGCAAGTACGTCTCAATAAAAGCCTAGTATTGGTCCTTAAAGACTGGGCGATGCTCTAGTTTTCTCTTAAAAAATATGAATCTCTGCTGATCTTGCTGGTATGATTCCGCCAACAGATCTAAACTGAACTTGGCTGGCCATCGAGCAGAATAATCTCCAGCCGGCCAGCGAGCAAAATGTTTAACGAAATGCGCTTCACAGTCGATGTATTCTATTGTAGCACAAACAAAGGGCTCGGCGCAACTCTTCACCTACCAAAACCGCCGAAGTAGCACCTCAAGTCGTTTCCTCCTTGGGCGGAACACCTGCGCATGATGATATTAAAGCCTTGCCATTGGAGCGACTGCAGCCTCCGGAAACAACCCAGTCTAAGCGAGACTTTTTAATAAGAGGCAATCCCAGCAGAAGTCTGAATTGTTAAACGCATAGCATCATGGATCAGGTTTAGAATTAGACTGTATTTCCAAAAGACTTATTACTTCCTTCGGAAGTGGTTTTTCCTATTTTTTCTTTCTCTTTCTTTTAAACAAATTGTTGATAATAGTGGGTCCGAGGAATCAATCGCTCTGTGGAAAATATCACTCATCCTATTGATCTGACTATTTTTCCTTGCATGTGATAGTCGGTCCTTTTTGTAAAGTTTATTCCGGTCTTCACTCACATTTTCACTAACAAGAATTCTTATCTGAGACGCCATCCACTTGGTATCTTTGGAAGTAAATCGGTCTAGTTGTCTGTTACACTCGGGCAGTTTTAATTCAAATTGTACTATTTTTTTGTCAACCTCTTCTGTCTTTTTCAATTCCAGATTATTGTTGTTGATTGCGGAATAAACGTTACGCCTCCAACGTTACGCCTCCAAATGTCCAAGAGGTCGCTATGTCTGAACTCGAACTTGCCTATATAAAATCAAATTTTTAAGAAAACGAGCAAAAATGGGCAAAAGATATAACTTTACCGTCAAAGACAATAGTTAAAGGTAAAAACTGACGTTTCTAAGTTTTGTCAGAAATTGTCAGAAAATTAGTTATACTCCACGAAACACAGGGGACACGTTAGATTTTTCTGTTAAAATACACATAAATTGGACGTTACACAACACAAAAACAGTACAACTACACATATATTACCTACATACGGTAAAAACATCATACCTTGGCATTTATTTTCCATATTTTACTATAATTTATGGATGCGTATTAACGATCATACCACATGCAAAAGTAAGCAAGTAATTTTTCGGAAATTGCATTCTCTCAATCAGCTGTTTAACACTTCACCTTTAAAAGCTCATAAAACGATTTAGTAAAGCTTTCGGTCAATTTTGTTTTTGGTTTTTATTTATATGATTAATTTTCTATTAGAAAATAATTGCTAAAGGACGATATATTGACATAAAAATTTTGACTTTATGCCAAAAAAACGAATTCCGGACCATAGCGCGCTGGGGCGATTAAACTCCAGATCCGCGAGGATGGGGTATGTTCCAGTTGTAAATGTCGATGTTAAAGTTGGGCTGATGTTCAGTTATATTGGAAGCAATAACAGCAGTGATAGAAGTCGAGGCTTGAGATCGAATTGTTAAGTTAACTGACAAACCATCTGTCTCAAAACTAGATAAACCTATTCCGGTAACACAAGCGGACGATTTGTTTTTCTAAGCTGATGCAAGTTTTAAAATCGGTACGTTATCATGTGCAGCGGGGAGCGAGAGTACAGCACGGCAAGAAACAAAAGTTTCAGTAAGCTGAGATCTTTTGAGTGACGAAGACGAGGTTAAGGCTCCCAAGTGAACGCGAGGCGCAAACCGTCCCTTGCTTGAATTATGAATAATACCTGTACTACTTGTAGAAGTACTGGCAGTGACTTAAAGTTCGCTTTATTTTTTTTCAAAAATTTGTATGCCTACGCTGTCAGTTTTTTTTTTCGCAAAAGTTATGTGTGCCAACACTGTCTGTGCTTAGAACTTTTTTTATGTTACTCTCTCCACCACTCACCAATCGCTCTCATTAACTCACACCTCGCTGCCTTGTCGCTTGTCTCTCTCCTCCCCTTCCTTTTTACTCACAATGAAGGAAGAAAAGAGAAGAGAACAAAAATGACACAAACGCAGGAAATGAACGAAAGTGGGAAGAAGAAGAACACGCAAAACTTACACTTATTTGCACAAAATAACAATTTTTTTCAAAATTACACACATATATAGTGACATATCCATAAGTCCCTAAGACTTAAGCACATACCTACACACTAATACACATACAACATGTACACCCAAATACACCCTACACTACTCCGGATGTAATATAATCCTCAAGACTGGGTTGAGTGGAAAAATCCCAACTCCAAATAATAAAATATGTCACCCACTGGTAGACTAAACATCCGTCCCCTAATTTAAACATTCCTTGCCTAAGCCCTCACCCCATCGTCATGTCCACACGTTCAAAGCTCGGACCCGCAATCCCGAAAACAAAAGTATTAGATTTCAATAAACAAAACTAGAAGAATCTAAGAGCACTAGTATCCAAGAGCAAATGCAGTTGAATCCAAGAGAAATCTAAAGACAATTAAAGTCAGCAACTGCAAAGCTCTTTCTCTTCACTTGATCAGAGCCCTAAAGTCTAAAGCCCATATCAGAAAAGCTCGATACCGAGGCTTGAACGTCAATCAAATCAGGATAATTAGATGAGTTCAGCTTGAGACCTAATTGTAATCGGTCGGTGTTCTTCAACAAATAAAATTTTGTAATCATTCAGTTTTTTTTTTTTTTTTTTTTTTTTTATTAATTTATTTATTAAGTCATACGGGGAAGTCTTGAAGCCCCTTTGTGTTCTTCTTATCTATTAATTCAGCCCATTTGGGCTCGCCGGCTAACTATAGTTAGCTTTTTCAAATTTACAGTAGTTTCTACAATTACATAACAATCATATATAACAAATAGGATTTAAGATAAGCGTCGGCTTCTGCGGACCCTTGTCAAAGGAGATCGGGTAATGAGATCCCTCGGTTGCCTTCTATTGAGCCTCCTTGGTGGGCGAGATCTGTTTAGAGCGCTGGCCAGTCGATTTCTGTGGCGCTCCAGCCTGTCATGGTATCTGCTCGAGTGCTTGTTTATTTCGTCAAATACCGTTGCTAGTTTCAGGTCTCTGTGCAAAGTGGTGTTTCGAACAAACCACTCGCATCCGGTGATGAGTCTTGCTACCTTATTTTGAATAGCCTGGATTCTTTTGATTTGGCTATCGCATGCCAAGCCCCAGATCTGGCACCCATACTTCCAGTTTGGTGCTAAGATCTGTTTGTAAATTGTCAGCTTGTTGGATAGCGACAATTTACTGCGCGAACAAAGTATCCAGTAGTGCTTCGCCACCTTAGCACGTAGGCGCGTTCTGATGTCGGTCACATGCTTGGAAAATGTGAGTCTTTGATCCAGAAGCACTCCAAGGTACTTTGCTGCGTTCGGCTGTGGTACGGGGGCTTCCTCGATGTAGACGGGCGGTGGCGTTCTCCGCTTTAAAGTAAAGCAGACGTTGTTGGATTTAGTGCTATTGATGCCAATGTTCCAACGTCTTGCCCATTCCGAGAACCGGTATGCAAAGTCCTGGATACCATCGGCTGCGTCGTGCTCGCATCGGGACCTGTAAGTGACGCACACGTCATCGGCAAATGTGGCCAGCATAGATTTCCTGTAAAGGCTTACATCCGGCTGCAGCATGTCGTAGCTATACAGGCAGTAGAGCAGGGGGCCGAGGACACTACCTTGTGGAACACCAGCTGCCACGTTGTGCTTGGTGGAAATTGCTGAATGAAAGCGCACAGCGAACCTCCTTCCTTCCAGGTACGATTTTAGCAACCCAAAATATGGAGCAGGCAGCGTCTGCTTGATTTTCAGTTGAAGTCCAATGTGCCACACTCGATCAAACGCTTCTCGAATGTCCAAGAAGAGGCTGTTACAATATTCCTTACTGTCGTAGGCAGTCAGAATTTGCTCGACGACTCGATGGAGCTGCTCGACAGTACAGTGGCCAGCACGGAAACCGATCTGGTGCTCAGGGATAATCCCCTGGGCTTCCATAATCCTTACAATCCGGACAGCAATCAGTCTCTCAAACACCTTCGAAATTGAAGGGAGGAGACTGATCGGCCGGTAGGAGGCGAGCTTCCTTTCCGGCTTGCCAGGTTTGTGGATCATGGAGATTATCCCGAGCTTCCACTGATAAGGGAAGTATTGCAACCTCACAATAGCGTTGAAAACCAACGTCATGTAGAGGATCGCTTGTCTGGGCAGGGCCTTCAATGTGGCGTTGCAGATGACGTCATGTCCTGGTGCTTTGTTGTTACTCTGGCGCACAATGATTTCGGATACCTCGCAGGGTTCAAACGGCGTGATTGGTATATCCATTTGAAGCGCTTGGTTCAGCTGGTCCTGAGTTTCTTCAACCTGTTGCAGGCTGGCAAGCTTGAATGGTTGAAATCGCTCGGCGAGGTGCGCAGCGAATACCTCCGCTTGTCCCAAGTCGGTCCGACACCATGTCCCGTTGCTATCGACTAGAGGCGCCTTCCTCGTGCAACGCCTTTTGACTGCACGCGTGGCCTTCCACAGAGAATGCGCCACTTCGCTTTCGACTCCAGTATTGGCAAGCCTTTCGTCGAACCATGCGGCTTTGTGCATCACCAACGCGCATCGGAGCCTACTCAGCGCTCGATTCCATTCCGTTTTGTCCAACGGGTGACGAGACCTCATCCACCTAGTGCGTAAGCGCCTCTTCTCAGCTATAAGCATCAGGATCTCCCTGGGTATTAGGATTCGATCTGCCGCGGGCTGCCGAGATATTCTGCGAGTTGCCAATCTAGCTGCTCCCTTGATATTGTTGGTGAGCAGTTCGATAGCATCATCAACGTCCTGTCCAGAGTTTAAGGCAGTGTTGAGGGGCAGTGTGGACTCCAGTTGCGATTGGAATACCTCCAGGTTAGTACGCCTAGTGATAAGCCGCTCCATCTTAGGGTAGGATATTGCCCCCGCGTCCAGCGTTATTACCAGAGGCAGGTGGTCGGAGCTAAGCTCAACAACCGCACTTATGTTAGCGTGGATGCCCAGCACACCCTTTGTCAGTGCAAAATCGATGTACCCTGGTGAGCCTCTACTGCCGTACGGGTATCTTGTTGGTCCTCCAGTTGCTAGCGAGTCCACCTCCGAATTTAGGACGAGATTCGCTAATGCAATGCCTCTTTGGTTGCGCCTACCCGCACCCCAGAGCCAGTGGGACGCGTTCCAATCGCCTGCAACAATGAATTTCGTCTGGTACTCTTCCAAAATGTCCTTAAACTCGTCCGTAGTCCATGCAAATCTCGGTGGGCAGTAGACCGCTCCAAAGCTTATAGGACCAAGTGCCGTTTCAATAACCGGCGGCGCAAGTTGCACCTTGGCAGTGGCTATTGGTGTTAGCGGAAAGTGGGCAAGGCTAGATTTAATTAAGATAGCTGCGCCGCCTTTGGCGTTGCCACCTCTCGGATCATTGGCAGTGTAGGCTACAAATCCAAATAGCTTAGGCGTCTCTGCCCCCTTGCAGTGTGTCTCGCTGAGCAGTAATACATCGATTTCGTGACGTCGCACGAAGCACTCTACTTCAGGCAACTTCGTGGATACGCCGTCGGCGTTCCACACTAGGATGCGCAGCGGCATCATTATGGCGCTTGACGCGCTTGGAGAGCAGTGAGCAGATTGATAATCTGCCCCTGCTGCTGTGACTGTTGTTGCTGTTGCTTCATCATCATCATCATTAATTCCATCTGCTTCTCTTGAATCGAGCGCAAAGAATTAATGTTTTCGTTAAGCGTCTGCAGGATGGCTTCAATGCTGCTGCTAGTATCCGTCGAGCGCTGAAGTGTACCCCTTGTCTGGCTGCGGCTCCTTTGACGACTGGGACTTCCATCATTGGGCTGTTGCTGTTGCTTCTGTTGTTGGCTCAGTGGTTGCTTGTGGTGAACGGACCCTCTAGCCACATCTGCATAAGATATTCCGCCTCGAGAAGAGGGGATCTCCTTAGCTCCAGCTAAGCGCCGTGAAGGTGGTCGCTCGCTTACTTCTGTACTTCCAGCCACTCCACTTCTGGGTCTGGATCGCTGCAGGAACGCTTGTAGCTTGCTGCAACCTTTATAGTTTGCAGGAAGCTGACCGCCACAGTTGTAGCAAGTGCACAGCTCGATGCGTGGCCTAGTACAGTCCTTGGCTGGGTGTTCGCCAGCACATTTCACACAAATGTGGGCCTTACGGCAGTATTTGGCTGTGTGGCCACACTGCTGACAACGATGGCACTGGACAATAGCATTACACTTGCGGAGAGGCTCAATATTTACTCTCATATGACATAGTGCCTTTACCGCCAGGATCTCCTTATTGTTTGCCACAGCAGCAATATTTAGGAAGAACATGTTGACTGGCGACAAAGTTAAGTTATTCAAACTGCGGCTCACAGCTTTCAAAAAATAAAGCGAAAGTCTCGTGCTTCTCCGGAGACTGAAAGCAAGAAATCAAAATCAAGCATAGGCAAACATGGGGAAAACCCTTCGACTAAAGAACCTAGATATGGCGGCAATTCAAACCGATTTGGTTTACTTGCGCATCTCACAGCCGACAAACAAGTAGGCAATGAAATTGGCGATCTGTATGACCAGCCCAGTACCAGTCATCAAGCTGCTATTGCTGCCGCTAAGCGGGATGCAGCCTCCGCTGGTACCACTAGCTCAGCCAAAAAGGCACAGTCCAAACCACCTCCTATAGTAATGGAGGGAGTGGACGACGTATGCCTGATGATGCAGAGCATCGAAAACATAGTAGACCTAAAAAAGGTTGAGGCTAGGGCGTCAATTGAGCGGTGTCCTAAGGCTTTACGCGGCTGACGCTAATACATTTCGCACCATAGTGAACTGGCCCGAGATCGAAGAGTACGAGTTCCACTGCTACCAGCTTAAAGAGGACAGGCCTTTCAGGGTATGCGTGTAGTACGCTACATCACCAAATCAAGGATGAGCTGGAAAAGATCGGGCACAAGGTTCTTGATATACACACACCGCTTAGGCGAAACGAACCAGGTACCTCAATCATTCAGTGAAATAAAATTATATTATTTTTTACATATGAGTATTGCAAACATTTAATTGGCGCAGTCGGTAGGATCATCATAAAATAAAGAGTCCTTTTAGTACGGTACAAATCAACTGAAGGATATGCTATACAACTAGCTATCCAAGATCAGCGAATTAAAACAGTGATTCTAAAAATTATTTTTGAAATCCGCAAAAGAATCTACGTGAAAGTGGAATTTAAATAAAAATCCCGTGCGGTCGGAAACAAAGTTAATTAAAACTTTTAATTCCTTAATTTAATAAACTCAACTTAAAATTTAAAACCGAATAAATCCCTTGTACAAAAACAAATAAACCATGCAGTTTCACAACTTTCGGAAACCCATTTAAACCAACTACTAAATCAAATAAAAGAATTAAATTACTATGATGGCACACCTGGCAGACTTTCTGGATTCGTTAATCAAGTGGAACAATTACTCAATCTATACCCAACCCAAGATGCGAGACAAGCACACGTCATATATGGCGTAGTGAAGCGGTTACTAGTGGATTCAGCATTGGTAGTCGCAACCCAGGAAAGAACGACAACATGGCTAGACATGAAGAAAGCACTGGCAATGGCATTCAAGGACCACAGACCATATATAAAACTCATAAGGCAATTAGAAGACACATCATACCCAGGAAGCATCTGTAAGTTTATAGAGAAACTAGAAATGCAGTATTGGATTATGTTTAATAAGTTAGAACTAGAAAATGATTCCGTTGATAAATCGAATTATACAGAAATGTTGAATAGGACTGTCAAATCTGTAATAGATCGAAAACTGCCGGATAGAATTTATATGTCATTGGCACGTAAAGATATTGACACTATTTATAAATTAAAACAAGCATCAATGGAGCTAGGCCTTTATGATGCTAGTCCAGAAAACTGCTGTCCACATAGATCAGAACTGAACAAACGTAGGAACAGGGGAAACTATAATCAAAATAATAATCAAATATAAAAATCACAATTATAATAATTATTATCCTGGCATGAATCAGAACAATAATACACAACCACCTCAAAATTCGAACCATACCAAATCATCTAAGAGGAAATTATTACACATGTAGAATGGATTTAACACAAGCCCAATAAAATAACCCGCTTAATAATCCCCTTAACTTCCAACCCTCGACTTCAAATAATCTTAATACTCAAAGACCGATAAAAAGACAACGAGAGAGTCAAAGTGGCCAATGCAGAATGGATGTAAACACTTAAGTGACACAGAAGGACGTACAAGTCCCTATGTAGAAATAAGTTATCATAATAAAATTTACAAAGGAATGATCGACACAGGATCATCAATAAACATCATAAGAGAAAATTTTGAAAAATTTTAAGAAAAATAAGAGAAGAGAAAATAAGAGAATCTAACAGTGTACACTATTAAAGGGCCAATTAAACTAAAGAAAAGTATAATAATAAAACCCACTTCGGTGTGTCCGTCTGTTCAAAAATTCGATGTCCACAAATTTTCCGACAATTATGATTTCCTGTTAGGTCGAAAGTATATAAAGGATACAAAAGCTATGATAAAATTTGATAATAATACAGTAATTCTAGGTTCAAACACATTTAAATTTTTGTATGGAGAAAAGAATGGCGAGACCGCATCCAAGTGCCTCGACCCACAGCAAAAGAATGATTTTGCTCCAGTGGAGAAAATTAATCAAAAGATGAAAAAGGTTAAGACCACACCTAAGGGCCTTAAACCAATGCATCAACAACAAAAGAAGGAGACCGCATCATCAAAATGCCTCATTTCAAATGTTGTTAGTGACACAGTGGACAATGATGTAACACATCTCGATCCCATGTCCGTTGACGACGATATAGTCAACTTCGCGATTAACAATGAGTTACGCGAATGTAACGAGTATACCCTCGAACACTTCAATTTAGAGGAAGTTGAATGTTTAAAGAAGGTCCTATAAGAATATAGAGACATTCATTACAAAGAGGGCGAAAATTTGACCTTCACAAGTACTATTAAACATGTCATACAGACTCAACATGAAGATCCAATATCCAATATGTAAACCCTACAAGTACCCCCAAAGCGTTGACCAAGATGTCAACAAACAAATCAAAGAAATGATAGATCAAGGGATTGTTCGCAAATCAAAATCCCCTTACTGTTCTCCTATTTGGGTGGTCCCCAGGAAGGCAGACGCCTCTGGGAAACAAAAATTCAGGTTGTTAGTCGATTACAGGAATCTAAATGAGATAACTGTTAATGACAAAATTCCCATTCCCCGAATGGATGAGATATTGGACAAATTGGGTAGATGCCAATATAGATCTAGCTAAAGGTTTTCACCAAATCCAGATGGATGAAAATTCTATTGCAAAAACTGCTTTTTCCACTAAACATGGGCACTATGAATATACTATATACTATATATACAATACTATATATAATAAAATAATTTTTGGGATTATGTAGGTTCTATCGCAAGTTCATTCCTATCTTTGCCCGTGACCTCAAACTAAAGAAAGGTGCTGTAATAGAGATATGAAATGCAAAGACTACATCGAATCATTTGAAAGACTAAAGGCTTTGATAACATCAGACCCGATATTAATCTACCTTGATTTCTCAAAGCCCTTTTCTCTAACAACTGACGCAAGTAATGTAGCTATTGGTGCAGTGCTATCACAGAACCATAAGCCCGTTTGTTATGCCAGCAGAACGCTGAACGAACACGAAATCAACTATGCTACTATTGGAAAAGAATTGTTAGCTTTAGTTTGGGCGACAAAATATTTCAGGTCATACTTATTCGGCAGGCCATTTGAAATAATAAGTGATCACAAGTCATTGGTATGGCTCAATAATATCAAAGAGCCGAACATGAAATTACAAAGGTGGAATATCAAACTTAATGAATTTGATTATATAATAAAATATCTTCCAGGCAAAGAAAATTTTGTCGCGGATGCTCTTTCCCGCACAAAGATAGAAGAAGTCATGGTTAGCCTAGTCGCAAACAGCGCAGACGCAACTATACATAGTGCCAATGAAGATAATTTGAATTATATATCCATAACGGAGATACCAATCAATTTCTTCTCTAGACAAATAGAGATAGAAAAAGGCGAGAGTGACACAACAAGTGTAAGTCACTTCTTCCAAAAATTAAAGATTAATATAATCTATAAAGAGATGACACTTGAATTCGCAAAAAACCTCATTAAGGAATATGTATGCACCAAGAAAAGTGCAATTTACTTCCCTAATGATGAAGATTTTCTGATTTTCCAGAGGGCATTTAGTGAAATCATAAGCCCTAACAATTTCACAAAACTATTGAGATGTACCACCAAGCTAATTGACATACTTATGCGGAATTCAAGGACTTAATCCTAAAGAAACATAAGGAACTTCTACTTCCAGGTATTGAAAAAACCTTTAATTGGTTTAAAGAAAAATACTATTACCCTGATAGTCAAAAGCTAATTCAAAATATTATCAATGAATGTGAAATCTGTAATCTGGCAAAAACAGAACATCGCGGAATATAGGAGCACCTAAATAAACTGATCTGTCGGAAAATGACTGCTTTACGCACATGAATTCTGAGTTACGGGACTCGTCCAAAAGTAACTCCTCCGACGCGGGGTAGATCTAACCGCAATTAAGACTCCACCTCCCCGTCTGGAGGGACGGTCAAACCTATATATAGTGTTCATACCTGGGAAGACTTCGGAGTTAAGTATCTCCGGCTTTAACCAAGTCTCTGTGAGCACTATAATATGGGATGCAAATGAAAGACTATCACAATACAATTTGATTAATTGGCTACGCAAGCCTCTAATATTTTGATAGGAGATAGTAAGATTCGTTGTTTGTTTTTTGTAGAGGAAGAAGATGAAGAGGCGGATGGTGCAGTGGTCTGGCCAAGTGAGGGAAGTTTAATTCCCCTTTTTTCCTATTTTTGATCTTGGCTTCAAACTCTTTTACCAAAATCACCCGAACATATGGTCGAAAAGAGCTCTTGAAAGATGATAGGTCCCTAGCGTAAGAGAAGTTAAATTTTTCCACTTTTATATTATCGGCTTTTGTTTTGTCTTGTATATAAGACAATACATCCGACGATGTTTGATCAGGGAAAAGCCGAGAAACGAAAATTTGTTTCTTTAGTGGAACCACCGCGAGGGGTTTTGGCCCTGCAGATTGTATTTCTGAAGCGCCAACTTGTGCCGGTAGTCCGGACTCAATGTTCCCTTGTGGTGGTAAACTAATCGAGACAGGTGGAATCATTGGTTGAGAAACCAGTGCAGACAATTCGGAATTTTTAGCAATCACAGGGTGGAGTCCATCCACAGCTGATTGATCGGATTGCTCCGAATCTTTTTTAGCTGCCGATCTTAGCAGCATATGTGGATTTGCTGCGATTGACAGCTGATCAGTTGTGGAGTCCTGTTGATCATTTGCCCGTGGTTGCGGGGCCTTAGGCAGCCTACCACCAGCGGTTTTTTTTGCGCTTTGGAGATTCATCTAATAGGTTAAGGCCATTAAACTGTGCATTAAGCGCGGAAAGAAGATCATCGGCTCGACGAAAACTATCTCTAGCTACGCCAAAACTGTTGATGAGTTCTTTAAAGCCACCTTTAGTTTGGCGCATAAACGATTTCATCTCGTTCGCAACCACAAGGCAAGCATCACAACAGTAATTTAGATTTTTACCCTTTGCTAGGTCATCACTTGTACGTTCATTAAAGCCAGCGCAGTTAGTATGCACCACTCTATCACATAGTCAACAAGTCATTTTTGGCTGCTCAGGTTTTATAACCTGGCAACAATTTTTATAAAAGCAGACAACATTTACGGTTTCCATGTTTAACTGAAATCAGACCACTGTGCACGAAAACACAAGACCAAAACTTTCAAGCTGTTAAAAGAACCGCACTAGAGCAGTCTGCACGCTGAGAAATTTAGATTTTGTGTGGGAGAGCGAAAGAGAGAGAGAGAGTGAGAGCGAAAAGTGCAGTTTATGTGCATGCAAAAAACAACACCAAACACCACTGCGAACAACGCACAAAAAGGGAGAGTAAACAAAACACAAAGACGAAAAATGCAAAATACTTTGTATATTTGTTTAAACTACTGAACAAATCACAAAAGAATCACTCGCGAAGCGAACGGATCTTTAATAATTATGTTTAAATATATGATAATTGAAGAAGATTATTAAAAACCACGGCTGGTTTGACAAACACAAAATAAAAACCGGGGCGCAAAAAAACACGACCGTTCGCTTTGAAAGCTAATAGACGATTGCATAGAGTTAGGTATGCAATTAACTAGACTAGGAATCTTTAACCCAAAATTACTAAAACACGATTATTTGAAAAACGTAAATTCGGAGAAAATGCTAAAGATAAAAACATCAACTTGGCTTAAGACAAACACGAACGAAATTTTGATTATTTCCCACGTTCCTAGCGAGGTCACTAAAGTTCCGATATTTCAAATAGTTCCGTACCCAGATGAACATAACTATATTCTAACCGAGCAAATATTCGATAAATTGTATATATATTTAATAATCAAGTATATCATAAAAATACAAATAAAATAATATTTGACAAATGTATTGTTGGACTTATCAAACAAGAGCAAACTCAGTGCAAATACACTAAAACCCATAGAAGTTTCCAAATAAATTATATAGAACCAAATATACTTTTAACATGGAATAGTCCTGAAACAGTTGTCAACCAAGATTGTACAAATAACAAAATATTAATCTCAGGAAACAACATTATTAAAATTAAAAATTGTACGAATAATCTAGCAGATTTTACACAAACGATTTATATCACCAACAATGTTACACGCTTAGAACCAATAAATCACTTACAAACAAGAGAAATTATGCATTACAACATTTGTCATCATGATAATTATTATTATTAAGTGGGTTTCTATGTGTACTGCGACCCAGTAGGATCTATTGTACTACCCCTTCATGACTCAAAGATCTCCCTGAAGTCCAATGCATTGTTTAAATGCCAGAATTTGATTGGGGTTCAGGGCTGCAATTGTTTCCCGTTGGACTACATACATGCCCAGGAGGCTTTTCCTCCTGATGGAAAAGCCATGCAGTCACATATAATATGTGCAGAGCTCTCTTCCTCCATGCAGCAGAAGCGACAGAGTTCACTGCCTGCAATGTCAATCTTATGCAAATGACTGCGAAGTCGGCAGTGCCCCGTAAGAAGGCCGGTAAAAATGCGCACGGTGTTTTTCCCGTGTGTCATTAAGGTCTTGAATCTTTTGTGGTTATATTCACGAAGGAGAATCTTAGACTGCCTAAGTCCTGGTAGGTGTTCCCAGAAGGACAGACGTTTTTATCCTCTATTGACTTAAGAAAGCCCAGTACTCTGTGGTCCAACACCACAGAATGGTTCGGCCCCAACTAGAGGGTTCTCTGCCCCTTTCCCGGCTAGGTTGTCCGCTAGCTCGTTTCCCGGGATGTTGTTCTGTCCCGGGACCCACCTTATTGTGAGTTTGTTGACGGCTCCTAGTTTGTCTAGGGCTGTCCTCACTTCATTTAGTAGCTTAGATGTTATCTTAGCTTTGCTGAGCGCCTTTATGGCTGCTTGACTATCAGACAATGCAATAGCAATGTCCTTGCCACGATAGTTCCTTTGCAGATTAAACTCCGCACAGCGTCCAATAGCGCAGACTAAATCTTCAAAAATGCTGGTGTATCTGCCCATTGATTCGTGGTATTTTAACCTGGGGCCTACAACCCCCAGCCCACTTCCCTCGTCGGTGAGGGATCCGTCTGTATACCACTTTATTGTTTGTGGTTTCATAGAGTGTACTTTCCACAGGGTTGTCCAGCTGTTTTTATTACTGAGATGAGTGCTGAAGTTCTGAGCGAACCTGTGCTTAGCTGGCATCTCATCCCTTGGTTGCATCAGCAAAGGGATATCCCTTTTTAGGCTTTCAGCATCCTTTCTTGTGAGGTTGCAGTCATTTCATGCTCCCTCAATTCTTATTAGGGTGGCTTTCCGTTTCATTTCAATGACGGTATGAAGCGGCGTTACCTCCATTAGTACTTATAGGGCTGCAGTGGGACAGGTGCGCATTGCTCCTGTCATGCATATGCAGGCCATTCTTTGGAGCTTATGAAGTTTCACCTTAGTGGTGCTAAGGCGTGCTCTATCACCCCAGGCTATTACCCCATAGGCTAGTATGGGCCTGACTACCATGAGGTACACCCATCTTATTATGCGTGGTGAGGTCCCCCACGACTTTCCAGCAATTTTTCTACGCGTGAAAAGTGCTCTGGTGCACTTATCAATTGTGTTATCGACATGAGTTTTGAAGCTAAGTTTGGAGTCGAGGAATATCCCAAGATACTTAACTTCTTTGCTGGCCTCTATGCGACATTCTGACAGGGTTATTGCCTTCATTCTCTGTAGCTTGTACCTATTTGTGAAAGGAACAATAACAGTTTTGCTAGGATTTAGGCTCAGGCCTTCCTTGCACCATTCGCTGGTAATATTTAGGCCCAGTTTAATGATATGTGTGTTTTCTCATATTTACCTCTGGCTATAATGACAATGGCGTGAGCATAGCCTTGGCAAAGTATACCGCGGGTCAGTCTGTCCAGCAACTACTACCAGCAAGCTCCACAAGAGAGGCGAGAAGACACCCCCTTGGGGGCAACCCCTTGTGGGAGATACTGTGGACGACTGTCCTCCTATAGTGACCATGGCTCGCCTAGATGCCAGAAGTGATTTGATCCATCTGCTGGTTGTCGCATCTACTCCTCTTCTTGCCAAGGATGCGTTGACATCATCATGGGAGGTATTGTCGAAAGCACCCTGTATGTCTAAGAAGGCACATAACGTTACTTTCTTATGAGTAAGTGAATCCTTAATAAGGCTTTTCAGGTGATAAAGGGCAGTATCAGTTGATCTGCCCGCCCTGTAGGCATGCTGCGTCCGTTGGATCGGATGCTCTACAAGCAGAGTGCTTCTAATGCTGACATCCACTAGCTTTTGCAACGTTTTTAGCAAAAACGATGACAAGCTGAACGACTCGAGTATGAACGACTTCGGATCAGTGATGTCTTTCTTTCCAGCTTTTGCACTGAAGACCACTTTGGCTATACTCCAGGAAGAAGGTATGTGTACTAAAGTTAGGCTGCTGATCAGTATTTTGCTGATCGGCACTGCGAGCTGATTTAGCGCTCGTTGTAGCAGGATTGGCTGAATGCCATTTGGACCAGAAGATTTGTAAGGCTGGAATGTACCATTTGCCCATCTTAATCTCTCCGTTGTTACTATTGATTTTGCTTTGGCCCAATCGGTAGCACACGGTCTACTTTGTGCCGTTACCGGGGTATTCCCATCCGATTGAAGCGTGCTTCCCGGAAAGTCAGTTGCCAGTAGTAGCTCGAGTTTCTCCTTACCTCCTATAGTATACGAGTTATCCTCCGTACATAGCGGCTGATTGGAGATTGCTCTTTTGGAGATTGCTCTATGAAGTCTTGCGCCTTCACACGTGTTTACTATTGCCTCACAGAAGGTTCTATAGTTTCTTCGTTTGGCTTTCCTGATCTCATGGTTATACATGGTCAGTTTATTCCGGTAGGAATCCCAGTTCCCTTATCTTTTTGCTTTGTTAAAGAGACGCCTGGTCGCTTTCCGTAACTTCTCTAATTGGTCTTTCCACCATTTAGCACCTTTTTCCCTCTTGGCTCGACCAAGGGAGCAGTTTTCTTTAAACGCGTTAGTAAGACACGAGTTAATATCTTCTACGGCGGCCTCCAGTTCTAGAGTGGTACGGAGTTTCCTGGTTACCCCAGAAGCTGGATTCCGCAGTAAGGAGGCATTGAACACTTCCCAGTTCGTATTCCTGGGATTGCGCCTACGCTCGCTACATTCTAGATTTGGCCCTATGTTAAAACGAATAATTCTGTGATCTGACATTTACTCCTACGGAGATACGTGCAAGTCGCTTATATGCGAAGCCACTGATCTGCTGGAAAGTGTAATGTCCAGAACCTCAGAAATTACCCTGGTAACAAATGTCGGAACATTGCCGACATTTAGGATTTCTAGATTGTTATTCAAGATAAATTCTAAGAGTGGCTCACCTCTTTGATTTACGTCGCTGCTGCCCCATATCACGTGATGTGCATTTGCATCACATCCGATGATGACGGGTGAGTGTGTCCTCTTGCAGTATTCTGCCAGTGCAATGATTTCGGGCGGTGGGCACGCCTCGTCACCGGCAAAGTATACCGATGCTACCACATTCTTCTTGGCTGCTCCCACATCTTCTACCACGATCGGTACACAGTCCCGCGTGAGAAATTCTGTAAGTATATAATAATTAACACTTCTACATGCCAGGATACAGGCTCTAGGGCTAGAGGCCCGTTGATCCCAAATTTCCTTGGCGTTCTTCACGTACAGTCCTTTTATTCCCTGGTTATACCAGGGTTCCTGTACCAGGGCTAGCCCAAGATGTTGTTTGGTGAACATCCTTACCAATTATATTTTTCTCACATATGAGTATTGCAAACATTTAATTATATGTATGTACACTCACTTTTTCCATTCATCAAATTACATACAAATATGTACATATGATGCACACTTTTTTTTTTTGTTCAAATATGTACACACATGTATATTTTTTGTTTAAATTTACCTCGTCGCCACTGTAACACCTCAATAGTTTTGTATAATATGAGATGTCTTTTATTGAATACTTAAATACGTGGAGAGTGAGCGTTTGCCTATTTCAGTGTTTAGGAGAGAGTCGCTCTCCAGTCCTTCTCGCATCTGAATGAGGGATAATAAGTAAAATATATAATAGAAACGATTATCTTTTAAGAATTATATCAGAAAAAACAAATGCATCCAAAATGGGATTAATAGAAACTCTAAGACAGTGGATTCTAAGGCTAATGTAATTAATAAAAAGGAATAGGAAACGACAAATTTAAATCTAATGACCGATCTGCTGCTAGGTACTTTAATACAGTTAATTATAAATGCATTCATAAAGGCATACAAATTACACAATAAATGCCCACTAAAAAATTACAGCAGAGGGGCTAAACATTTGGAAACAATTAAGAAAAGAAAAGGAAAAGGGAAATTAAAAGGAAAAAACAAGAGAGTTCTCCGACTATCAGATACCTCAACTAGTGGAAATGCTAACGCGAAATTTCATAATTTTTTATGGGATATCGATAGATATTGGTGAATAAAATGGAAAAACATTTAATAATGGTTGAAAGGTGTGGGCTCGGCAGTTTTGGGCGGTTTGTGGGTGTGAAACAACAAACTTGCTCTGCGCCTTTGTCTATAAAATCTTTTTGCTGTGTGTAGACCTTTCAGCTTTTATAGTTCCTGACATCTCGACGTTCATACGGACGGAAGGACATGGCTATTGGCTATTGATCACGTTCAAAAATATAAGTTAACACAAGCATTTCTCACGGAGTGAAACTTCTGAATTGCAGGCCATATCCGGTGGTCTGCACGCGCACTAAACAAACTGATGATAGTGTATTCCAGGTGCAATTGCCCGGAGCCCGCACGGAGCACTCGCGGAGCGAGTGATCGGCCTGACGCAGAAGTGCTGACCTGGCCTTCTGCCAGCAGTTCTGCTGCGGACCAGAGGCCTGGAGTTGAACCGGGACCGAATTCTTAAGTTAGTTTTTAATCATACTCCGAGGCTTACGCCTTGTAATTATAAATACCCGAATATTGTGACCCTCACCCTAACGGGAGAGTGGTAAATAAATATAATTAAAATAAACCAACGACTTATAATTTATATATAGTAGCATATGTGTCATAATAAACACTTGACTACATATACTTACACACACACACATTACGAATATTTATTTATTTATTACATTACCACATACCAACAGCCATACACAAAATCATAGAATGCCTTAGGATATAAGTCATAAATTCAAGTATTTTTTTTTTTTTTTTTTTGGAGTAACTAATTCTATTTATAAATTCAAGTATAACATAAGAACCCCAATTCTGGGACAATAACAAATCCAGCCTTCCCTAATGTAAACATTAACATCCTCTGCCGAATCCGTTATTCCCACCAAAGGGTCAAAACCGCTTACGCAGCTCAGGTTTCGCCGGATCAGTACCCATGAGCGATCCACTCAAGAGGGCACCCAATCAAACAGACATAAACATCCGCAGCCGCATTCGCGACTCCCACCAGACGGTCAAAACCGCTTACGCAGCTCAAATACTTGGCTTATCCAGTATCCATGCGCGATCCACTCAAGAGAGCGCTCAATTTATAGAAATACATAAGGGAGCCTCTTTTAGCTCAACACATAAAGAAGTAAATAAGTCTCAGCCAAAGGTTTGCTAAGCGTTCGCTTCGCAACTTAAGATTAGATTTAATTCTTTCGCTCTCCGAATAAGACGTGAATTGTCTCCGCTTCCACACTTGTAATTTTATTTGAATAAAGATTCTATTTTTTTATCTAATAAATTACCGTGGATTCGTTATTGGCGCAGTCGGTGGTCCTAAACTTATAGTGACCAACAAAAGTACCTTCGTGTATGATTTAATTTCAACTTTGTGGCTAATCAGTGCTACAAGAAGTAACTAATCCGCCAGTCAGACAGACTAGGTAGCCCACTATAGAGGTGTGACCGCTACTAGAAGTGATGAAAAGGGTAACTGAAACCCCAGGTTTTGTGTATTAAATAAAGACAGTGGGTAGCCCGCTTTACAAAGAGTGTGACCGCTACGAGAAGTGAACAGAAACAAACCAACTACAACAATAAACAAAACAAAAAAAAACAACAATGGAACATCAACAAGTGCAACTAATCTCCGAGAATCATCTAAACCAGGCTCTTGGTCAGATTCGACAAATACCAACATTTACCGGTACAAAACTAGAACTAAACTCGTTCATAAGGAGAATCGAGTTCATACTAAAACTCTACCCAACAACTGACATCCGCCAGTCACACGTTCTCTTCAGTGCGATTGAAGCGCAAATCGAAGGTGACGCCTAATCGCAGAGTTCAAGACCCAAACATCGTTCGAAGAACTTTTAAGACGACTATATAACACACAATTCAACGGATCAGCTCGTAAGTTCATACAAGAACTAAAAGAAAAATGTTTTATTATAACAAATAAGCTAGCCCTAGAAAATAACAAACTAAATAATCATATTTATATAAACGCAATGAACAATACAGTGAAAGATGTAATTACGAAAAAACTCCCAGACAGACTCTACATGCAATTAGCTATGTTTGACATAACAACAGTTAGTAAATTAAAGCAAATTGTCCAGCAAGAGGGTGTTATGATGATATATGGTCCGATCGCCCAAAATTCCAAAACACTCAAAATACCCTAAATAAAAATTACTGTAGTCCAAAATAGAACAACGCTTCAAAGAATCAAAATAGAAGTCAAAACTATAAAAAAGCATCAACTAGCCAAAATAAAAACCAATATAACAACAAAAATAGTAACAGCTATGACCAATCTTATAACCACCTATATCAAGAATTTAGACAAAAACTCGGCCAGACATAGGAACAAAATCCTGTAAACTATCAACGAAGACCAGTTTCTTCAACTGCTCCGAATCAGGCAATAAATAGACAAAGAGCTCCAGCGGCCATTCAAAAATTGATACGTCTGAAAATGTTCATGTACATGCCTCGGACGAAGAAGAAGATATAAATATTGTCTCTATCTTCATAAATATTGTCTTAAACAATATACAGCTCCAATGTATCATAGACACTGTGTCTACAATAAACATCATAAGAGCAAACATTTTTAATTCTCCAGATAAAAGTACTAATTTACAAGTTCACACCATCAACGGTGAAATAGCTTTAAAATAAGTTATAATTTTCAAACCCAGTAAGCTTTGCCAAACTAAACAAGCTTTTTATATTCATAATTTTTCAGAAAAATATGATATGATATTAGGTACAGATTTCCAACAAGACGACAAGGCCCAAATAAAGTTTATTGAAGCAAGCCTAAAATTAAACATTAACGACTTCCTAATGGAGTACATACCAGAACGAGAAGGTAGCCTAGAAGACAATATCGACTGTCTGAGTTGTTTAGATCCATCATCATTCACAGATGATAATGCCACTAATTACGCAATAGGAAACAAACTAAACGATTCAAATGAATTCAGGCTTGACCATCTAAATAAGGAAGAGTCAAATGCGAAAATTTGACCTTCACAAGTACTGAAAAGCATGTCTTTAAAATTAAACATAAAGACCCTATCTATAGAAAACCTTATAAATACCCACAAGCCTACGACAATGAAGTCGAATTACAAATCAAAGAAATGATTCAGCAAGGCATCGTTTGGAAATCGAACTCACCTTATTGTTCACCCATCTGGATAGTACCGAAAAAAAGCGATGCTTCCGGTAAAACAAAGTTTAAGATAGTAATCGACTATCGCAAACTAAACGAAATTACTATTGATGACAAATACCCAATTCCAGTTATGGATGAAATACTAGATAAGCTCGGTAGGTCTCAATATTTCACTACAATAGTTTTAGAAAAAAAAATTTTCATCAGATCCAAATGGACGAAAGCTCGATTCAGAAAACAGCTTTCTCTACAAAAAATGGACATTACGAATACACTCGAATGCCATTCGGATTGAAGAACGCCCCCGCAACATTTTAACGTTGCACCAACAATCTATTAGAAGACCTAATTTACAAAGATTGTTTAGTTTACATGGACGATATAATAGTTTTTTCCACTTTATTGGAAGAACACTTGTTATCTCTACGTAAAGTATTTGCTAAACTACAAGAAGCTAATCTAAAGTTACAACTCGAAAAATGTGAGTTTATGAAAAATGAAACCGAATTCTTAGGTCACATTGTAACTACCGAAGGCATAAAGCCCAACCCAAATAAAATAAAAGCAATACAAAAATTCCCATTACCTAAAACTAATAAAGAAATAAAATCATTTTTAGGACTTTGCGGCTTCTATCGCAAATTTATCCCTAATTTCGCAAAAATTGCCAAACCCATAACGCAAAAATTAAAAAAAGGTTCCGTTATAAATTCTAAAGATACCGATTATATATCAGCCGTCGAAAAATTAAAATTTTTAATCATGTCCGAACCAATATGTTTTAATTGCTGTTAATTCCTGGTTTTTTATGAACGTAGGGCATTTGCGGTCAATTGGGCTGTGTTGATGGTCAAGTTCTGGGTTGTTTCGGCAATTTAAGCAGTTTTTTTTCTTTTGTGCATTTTTCTCCGTCGTTTGTGTGTTTTGTTTCTAAGCAATTGATGCAAGTTTCTACACTTTTGCATATGGGTGTTGGATGACCGAAGCGGAGGCATTTTTTGCATCGAAGTGGGAGTGGGATATAGTCTCGTACTCGGACTGTTTCGTACCCGATTCGTACTATCTCGGGGAGCTTATGCGATTCAAAGGTTATAATTATTAGTCCAGTTTCAACTAATGTGATGTTGTTGGTGTCGGAGTTCTTTTAATAATTATAAATTTGGTTTTGCCTAATTGGGATTGGTATGTTTTTGAAGTAATTTTGTAAATATTTGGTGGCTCTGTCATGATTGTTGGTTAAGGGCTTGAGCCCGGATTAGCGGTATTGTCGTTTTTGTTGTTAAGTTTTTTATTTTCTCTTTGTGGTTGATATTTGTTTATCAAGATTTTGCTGATAAGAGTTTTGGGCTTACGCGAAGCGAGGCTTTAAACTGAGTGGCACGACTTATCTCTTCGGAGGTTGAAGTGGTACTGGTCAGTCCGAATAATTTAACAAAAGTTATGAGATCTACAAAAAAATTAATAAATATGACATACGCACAATTCAAGGAAATCATACTTAAAAGTCATAATGCTATTTCTAATATAAGAAATAATTCTTCTAAAGAATTATGGAGATCTCGCTACTCCTGCGGCGCTCCTGTTGCAACGCCTTGCCTCCGTGGTACCGCTGGCTCCTTGACGTGGACGACGAGTCGGTCCTGTCGGGACTAGGATGTTATGGGGCACATGTGTATCGTCCCGAGTGAGGCAACGCTCGTCCTGGAACCACCTGTACCGACCACTGACTCCAGTGTCCGCCTCGAACCCGCTACGTCGCAGTCGCCTCCTCTGGCAGAACCCCCGCCGGTCGGTCTGGGTTTAGGATGTTATGGGGTTAGGGTGTATCGTCCCGGGTGAGGCAACGCTCGTTCTGGAACCACCTGTACCGACCACATGTCCACTGACCCTTACGGACACGTCGGGTTCTTTGCCTTAGCTTCCGAAGGTCCTTCCGCCGGCCGGAACGGATCTAGGATGTTATGGTCCAAGGTGTAGCGTCCTTGGCGAGGCAACGCCCGTCCTGGCACCACCTGTGCTAGCCACTGACTCCAACGATCCTTACGACACGTCAGATCCTTCTCCTTCGCTCCCAGAATCTCCCTCGCGCCTACCCTTTATAGGCCGCAGGGATCCCGTTATTTCCCTTTTTGCGCACGGCCCGCTTGGGTACAAGGTCCACGTATTGTGCCGTTGATTCACGGTGCGTCCTCTTTGCTCACGCACCGTTACCGTTTAACCGACCTGCCCTTGACTCGCTGGGGTCCAAGGTCCACAGCGGTACCGTTAGTTCACGCTGCGTCCTCTTTGTGCCCGCACCGTTACCGTTCGACCTCTTCGCCCTTGTCCAGCGGAGTCCAAGGTCCACCGCGCTACCGTTAACTCTCGGTCTTTCCGCTTTGCCCTTCGTCGCGTCTGTTGCTAGACCGCTCCCCTACAGGAGATTTGTGGGGAGTTTTACGACTCCTCACATCTCCCCCTTCATTCGGAAGTTTTTTTTAAAACTGTTGGTACCGGCGTTCCTCCGCCCCGGTTTCCCTTCGTATATGCAGCTTCACTGTTCCTGTCCTCCGGTGCTGCTGCCGATTCTGCCCCATCTGTTCAATATTCAAATTCTCCCGCCTTCCACTCACCGCTCATCCGTCTTGCCGCCTCGGCGAACTCTTGTTATCGATATCACCGCGTCGTTGCCACTGTCGATATTCCGGCGTTGCCATTTCGTGCCGATCGCTACCTCCGTATACGAGCATGCTATCGATCACACTATCGATCGATAGTCGCTATCGGGACGCTCCCATCCCAATTGTTTCCTCGCATGCTTCGGTGTAGCAGCTCAATGAAAGGTAAGTCTAACGTTTTCTTGCGTAGCGCCATATTGACAAATCCTCTCTTACTTCCAGCTCCACCAACACATGTATGCCCCCTCCCTTCATGCTCAGTGGGGCTGCCCCTGGCCCCGGGCCCCCCTTGGATGCCTGCCTTGCTGTCAACTGCGGCCCGCCTGTGTTCTGCGACTGCCTTCCCCTCCCGCGCCCGCAGCAGCCCCGTGTCGTATGCCGGCCCGCGCGCCTGGCCCCGCGTCACACCCCTAAGCGCGGTAGCGCTGCCCGCCCAGCTCGAACAACTTGGCCCAGTGCACTCTTCGATTCCGGGCTCCTTGTCGAGCCGCTTCCTCGGCCACCTGGAGCGGCCAGTCTTCCGTCGGTACCTCTCTCCACTTCTGCCCGTCCAGCGACGCCTGCCTGCAGGGGCATGGGCGGGGCGTCGGTTGACGCGCCTCTGGGCACGACATCTGCCTCGGCAGCTTTGGTGGTGGTGGCGCCTCACCTGGCGCAGGCCAGCTCCACTCCTCCTTTTCCGGGCTTGCTTCTCCCGGGCTCTCCTCCCTCGGGCCCTCCTTCTCCGGGTTTGTTTCTCTTGCTCGGGCGCGCAATCGCGGATCACGGGACTCCTGGTCCGGCGTTCTCCAGCCGATCGCTTCCGTCTCTTCCCAAACCCGGGCTTTCGGCGCGTCCTCGGTCTCCACCGGTGCGGGCCACGTCCACGTCACCGACTGTTGGTGCCATAGCCGCCCGCCCACCTGGCCGACGTGGGCCTGCGGAATCTCCCACGCCTGTTGCCTGTCATACCGCGGCCATTCCCCCTGCTGGGGTGGTGGCGTCGGCGTGCGAGGTTGCGGCGGTGGTGTCGACGGCGTGCGCGGCGGCCGTGGTGGTGTCGGCATCGACGCCGGCTTCGGCCGCGGCGGCGTCAGCTGCGGCGCCTGCGCTGGCTTCATCCGTGGTGGTGTCGGTGGCGGTGACTGCGCCGCCGTCATCCGGGGTGGTGGCGGTGGCGGTGACTGCGGCGCCATCATCCGTGGTGGTGTCGGTGGCGGTGACCGCTCCGCCGTCATCCGGGGTGGTGGCGGTGGTGGTGACTGCGCCGCCGTCATCCGGTGTGGTGGCGGTGGCGGCGACTGCGCCGGCGGCGGCGGCTGCCGTGGCGGCGGCGTCAACGGCAACGGCGGCTGCGGCGGCGCCGTCAACGGCAACGGCGGCTGCGGCGGCGCCGTCAACGGCAACGGCGGCTGCGGTGTCGGCGGTAGCTGTCTTGCCAGCGGCTGCGTGGGCTCCGGCTGCTCCGTGGTTGGTGCCCATAAAGCCTCCTCCTCCTCTTGCAGCCGAGCCAAACGCTCCTGCTATGCGGCCTCGGCGTCGGCGACCCTCCGCGCGTCTACCATTTGCTGGAAACGCCTCGCGTGACTCCGAGGCGTATCCGTCCCTGGCCCTGCGTAGCCCGCCGGACGCTCCAGTAAGCCATCCGCGCCCTGGCCTTCCGCGCGGTCTCGTCCTCGTCCGATGACACCTCCGGCGTGACCGTCTCGCCTCCGTCATCGTCTTCTTCGCTCTCCGAGGAGAGGGTGATGACCTCGGCCGCGCCCTCCGCCTCCGCCATTGGCTGGTCGTCCTCGAGCTCTATGTCCGGAATTTCCTCCGGGTCCTCTACACTTCCCGGGGATGGAGATCGCGACACCAGGGGTGACGCCAGGAGCTGGAGGTAGGAATCGGAATCCCTACTCCATATCGCTCCGGGCTGTTCCCCGGCGCCGGTCTCTCTAACTTCCCGGGCGTTAAACACGTGTGCTGCCATGGTGATCTCAAATTGAAAAGATTAGCTCGAGCCGCGCTCTCCGCGACGAAACCTCGGTTTTGCTTCTGCTCCTTGTGCCGTTATTCCGTGGGCCTGTACTGGTAACGGAGCTTGGCTGCGTACCCTCCCTGTCCCGCTCTTGCGCTCTGACGGGCCTGTGTGTGTGTGTTGCTGACTTCTGCTTCGCATCGATACCTTGTATCGTCTTCCCCCTTTCCTCCCCCGATTCGATTTTTATTTCTTTTTATTTTTATCATTATTTTATATATATATATTTTTTTTTTTTTTTAATTAATTTTTTTCTTTTCTCTCTTTTTTTTATTATTATTTTACCTTTTTTTTCATTACTTTTTTTTCCCGTTATTATTATTTTTTTCCTTTTTGTTGTTGTTTTTTTTTTTTTTTTTTTTTTTTTAATTTTTCCCTTTTTATTATTCCTCGAAGTCTCCTGGCCCGTCGGCGTCCGCGCTTCCCGGCTTCAGATCGCTGATGTGAGCAGTCTTTTCTTTCTTGTTCGTCTTGTGTTATAGGACGCATATAACTGGTGACGTGAATTTCTTTATCGTGTACGGCCCGTCAAATCTGGGGGCTAATTTTGCCGCGAAACCTTCGGCTGCTTTGACAGGTGGTGCTCTTTGGCCCATACTGTGTCCCGCACCTTGGGTCTCCACGGCGTCTTCTGAGGTTGTGGTGCCGTGCCTGATCCTGTGCCGCCTTCTCCATATTCCTCCGCACCAGTTCGAATATTTCCTTTAATTTTTCCGCATTTTCCCCCGGTGTCTGGATACACTTTCCGGTCCCGGTCGTTTTCTCGTCAAACAACGCGTTGGGCAGCCTCGGCTCCCTTCCCTGCGTTATGAACGCCGGCGAGTACCCAGTGCTCTCCGCCACACTTGTGTTGACCGCCAGCTGCAGCTCCGGCCAGTACTCGTCCCATGTCCTCTGATCGGCACCTGTGAATTGCGCGATCATTGTTTTGACGGTCCTGTTGGCCCTTTCCGTAGGGTTCTCTTGCGGGGTATATGGAGCCGTGAGCTGGTGTCGTACCCCCAGCTCCTCCAGAAACCTCCTGAACACCCTACTTGTGAACTGCACGCCGTTGTCGGTGATCATCACTTTGGGCACTCCGAATCTGGCCACTATCCGCTCTCGAACGGCCTTTCGCAGCGTCTCAGTTATCGCCCTTCTCATAGGGACGATCTCGGTCCACTTTGAAAATCTATCCACCAGGACCAGCAGCAGCATTGAATTCCATGCTTCGATCGTGGCAGGGGCCCACGAAGTCTGTGCACACGGTTGCCCATGGTTCTTCCGGCACCTGTGTTAACATCTTCCCGGCCGCCTGTAGCTGGCTGGGCTTGTACTTAATGCAGCTCTCACAGTTTCGTACATACTTCCTTATGTCCCGATGCATTCCCGGCCAATGATACCGGGCTGCAATCCTGGCAATCGTCTTGCGGCTTCCCAAGTGTCCTGCAGTTGGCATGTCGTGGTTTTCGGTCATGACACTCTGTCTCTGCCCGATCGGTACACACATCTTCCATGACGCCACCTCCTCGTTGCCCGCCCGATGCGGTATGTGCCGGTATAGCTTTCCATCTTCCTCCAGATAGCCCGGAAACTTTTCTGGCTGCTGCTCCACTTTTCTCCGCATCTCCTCCAGCCACTTATATCCCTGCTGCTCTCTCGGTTGTCCGTCGTCCTCCACGCTCACTCCTCGGCTCGTCTCCTGCAGTGCTTGTCTCGAAAGCGCGTCGGCGACGATGTTCAGCTGGCCCTTCCTGTACGAAATTTCGAAATCGTACTGTTGCAGCTCCAACGCCCACCTCGCAATCCTGCCGGACGGACTTTCGATGTTATTCAGCCATTTCAGAGCCATATGGTCCGTGATGACCTTGAAGCGATAACCCTCCAGGTACGGTCTCAACTTCCTGACCGCCCATACTATTGCTAAACATTCCTTTTCCGTTGCCGAGTAGTTCCTCTCCGCTGTGTTTAGCGTTCTACTGGAGTAGGAGATTACTCGCTCGCCTCGCTCGGAATGCTGTGTAAGGATCGCACCCAGCCCATAGTCGCTGGCATCCGTCTGCAACACAAACGTTTTCGTGAAGTCGGGGCACGCCAAAATCGGATCGGCAACCAGTCTGGCCTTGACGGCCTCGAATGCGGCTTGGTGGGCGTCTTCCCATTTCCATTTTGCCTGCTTCTTTAGGAGCGCATTCAATGGCTGCACCAGCGTCGCAAAATCGGGCACGAAGCGTCTGTACCACGATGCGACTCCCAAGTACTGCCTCAACTCCTTCACGTTTCCTGGCGGCCTCAGTTGCGCTATTGCCGCTACCTTCTCAGGATCCGTTCCAATACCTTGATTCGTCACGCGGTGACCCAAGTATTGTAGTTCCTTCCTAAAGAATTTGCACTTATCCGCATTCACTTTCAGGTTCGCCGCTCGTAGCCTCTTGAACACCTCCTTCAAGTTGCGCATGTGTTCCTGCAGCGTCCGTCCGATGACTATGATGTCGTCCTGATATGCGAACGCGTGCGGCATCATCTCGGGCCCTATTACTTGGTCCAATGCCCGTTGAAACGTTGCCGACGCTGAGTGCAGTCCGAATGGCATCACTTTCCATTGGAACAGTCCCTTTCCCGGCACCGTAAACGCCGTATACTGCGGCTCCCTTTTTCCAACGGAATTTGCCAGTATCCACTCTTTAGGTTTAGACTGCTTATGTACTTCGCCTCTTTTAGCTGGTCCAGGATGTAATTTATCATCGGCATCGGATACGCATCCTTCACGGACCTTGCGTTTATCTGCCGGAAATCCACGCACAGTCTCCATTGCCCTGTCTTCTTCCTCACCATCACTATCGGTGAGCTGTACGGGCTTCTAGACGGCTCGATACATCCTTTTTCCAGTAGCTCGTCGACCTTGGCGTTGATCTCCACTTGCATCTTAGGGTTTTTTGGGTAGTACCGCTGCTTGACCGGTTGATCGTCCTTCATTGTTATCCGGTGCTCTGCCACGGTTGACGTCCTTTGAACGTTTTCTAATTTAGCCAACTCCGACCTCAAGAATTCGTCCACGTCCTCCTCTGAGAAATCAGACCTCTCCACGACTGCCACTGAGAGCTTTTCCTTTGGCCTGCTTTGTCCCGTTGAGCACACTGGTATTGTTACGGTGTCGCTGCTTCCTCTGCCTGACCTGGTCCGCTAGCTTTGTCATGAACCCTCTAGGCAGGAAAAATTCCTGGAAGCTTTGTATGAACTCGACCCATGTCTCCCAGAACTTGTTGTTGGCAATAAACCACTTCAGGGCTCTGCCCGTTAGTAGTTCCGGCATCGCTCTTGGGATCTGGTTGATGTCGAGTTCCAGAAACTCTAGCGGCTTCTCGTTCCCGTCGTAACGGAAGCTCCACTCTCGCACCTGTTTCGCCACCTTTGCGTAGTCCTGCGGTGCTGCCCTTGCGGTCTCCCGCCTGTCACGGCTGGTTTCCCGCCGCTTCCTTCTTTCGCGGCTGCTGTCTCGGCGTTCCTGTCCGATCTCTTGCCTTTCAGATCTGCTTCCGCTGGCCTCCGCCATGCTAGCGAAGTCGAGGCTCCTCACCAGGCCTTCTACGCCTGTGACTTTCACCTCTACGGCCGGTCTCCTTCCATACTCCCTTTCCAGCGCTTCTATGATTGCGACCGATTCTGGCTCATCTGCGGTCTGGTCGATGAATTCGGACAATGTCTTCCGCATTTCCTCGACCAAACCTTCCAGCTTTATTCCGAGTGCTCTCGCTATGGCGGGAAAATCATCCTTCTTTACGACTTCACCATCTTGCTTTGATTTCCTTTGGTCCAGACAATCACGCTTGGGCGTCAGATGTAACGAACTGATTTTCTTTATTTCGCTCGCTACTGATTGCAGCGGCTAGCTCAGAGAGTTTGTGCGTTCGTCCCACCAAATTTATGGTTTGTGTGATTGCCCGACCAAGGAAAAGCAATAGGTTCTTGATATAGTCGTTTATTGTGCTATTTATAATATAGGGAATGATTCTTCTAGCGACTTATGGATAGCTCGCTACTTCCTGCGGCGCTCCTGTTGTAACGCCTTGCCTCCTTGGTGCCGCTGGCTCCCTGACGTGGACGACAAGTCGGTCCGGTCGGGACTAGGATGTTATGGGGCACGGGTGTATCGTCCCGGGTGAGGCAACGCTCGTCCTGGAACCACCCGTACCGACCACTGACTCCACTGTCCGCCTCGAACCCGCTCCGTCACAGTCGCCTTCTCTGGCAGAACCCCCGCCGGTTGGTCTGGGTTTAGGATGTTATAGGGTTAGGGTGTATCGTCCCGGGTGAGGCAACGCTCGTCCTGGAACCACCTTTACCGACCACTGACTCCACTGTCCGCCTCGAACCCGCTCCGTCACAGTCGCCTCCTCTGGCAGAACCCCCGCCGGTCGGTCTGGGTTTAGGATGTTATGGGGATAGGGTGTATCGTCCCGGGTGAGGCAACGCTCGTCCTGGAACCACCTGCACCGACCACTGACTCCACTGACCCTTACGGACACGTCGGGTTCTTTGCCTTAGCTTCCGAAGGTCCTTCCGCCGGCCGGAACGGATCTAGGATGTTATGGTGCAAGGTGTATCGTCCTTGGCGAGGCAACGCCCGTCCTGGGACCACCTGTGCTAGCCACTGACTCCAACGATCCTTACGACACGTCAGATCCTTCTCCTTCGCTCCCAGAATCTCCACTTGTTTGTGGCGATTCGTCCTTCTGAGTCCTTCGGACTTCTTGCCGCCCGATGCTTGCACTGCTTCTTTTCTTCGCCGCGTGTTCACACTTCCGATACCTTCGATTGACATCGAGAATTAAGTAAAACCCCAATCTTTTCAATAATTCCATATCCAGACAGTGATCAAAACATTTTAATCGAAAATATGCAAAAAAAAATGTACAAAACCCTCAAAAACTTCTATAACAAATAAATGTTTAACTGGCATACTTAATCAATTCAATACAGAATGTAGATATGTAAGAACTCACAAGAAATTTGAAATCAGTTATGTCGAACCTAATATAATATTAACCTGGAACTTACCAAAAACCATGCTCAACCAAAATTGCATAAATAGAGATATATTAATAGAGGGAGATAATATAATAAAAGCTTTTAATTGTTCTATTCAAATCGACGACATCTCAATATCAAACACAATGTTAGACTACACTCAAGCCGTTTATGTCAATAACAATATAAATAAATTAGAAGCTCTTTCTTATATAGAAGCTAAAGATATTTTTGAAACCCATAATAAAACAAATACACAAATACACAAAACACATTTCAAATAATTACAATCACTATTATAATAATCTTAGTTGTCATAATAATGTTTCATTATATTTATAAATATAAGAATATACCTAAGAAAATTATAATCCAGTTCAAAAAACAAGCACCCACTCCTATAGAACCACCAAATATTGTAAACAATGATATAATAGAAATTCAAAATAATCCGAGCCCTATTTTGTATCCTAAATTATCCGCCTAAAGACGGGCTAATTTTTTAAGGATGGGGAAGTAGCATATGTGTCATAATATAAGACTTGACTACATATACTTACACACACATACATTACCACATAGCAACAGTCATACACAAAATCATAGAATGCCTTAGGATATAAGTCATAAATTCAAGTATAACATAAGAACCCCAATTCTGGTGACAATAACAAATCCAGCCTGCCCTAATGTAAACATTAACATCCTCTGCCGAATCCGTTATTCCCACCAAAGGGTCAAAACCGCTTACGCAGCTCAGGTTTCGCCTGATCAGTACCCATGAGCGATCCACTCAAGAGGGCACCCAATCAAACAGACATAAACATCCGCAGCCGCATTCGCGACTCCCACCAGACGGTCAAAACCGCTTACGCAGCTCAAATCCTTGGCTTATCCAGTATCCATGCGCGATCCACTCAAGAGAGCGCTCAATTTATAGAAATACATAAGGGAGCCTCTTTTAGCTCAACACATAAAGAAGTAAATAAGTCTCAGCCAAAGGTTTGCTAAGCGTTCGCTTCGCAACTTAAAATTAGATTTAATTCTTTCGCTAATAAATTACCGTGGATTCGTTATTATATATACTTTACATAGTCGTAGTACATAGTTTTCAACGAACCTAGTATACCCTTTTAAACTATGGTAGAAATTGTAAAAAAAAATGTTTCGTAAAAAAACAAAATATGACAATTTATGTACGAATGATTAAGATATATAAATTGTAGATGCTCAATATAAATAATAAAATAATGAATAAAATATTAAAATAAAACAAAACAAAAATAAGAAGGTAAATATGCTAAATAAGAATATCCAGAATATTCCAGTAATAGGAATATTAGTAGTCCGCCTGCACCGCTGATTTATGTCTTATTAAGCGATATAAATAGACTGACAGACATTTATAAAATATCTTAAAGAGACGAAATCTACATTTAATAAGTCATACAAATGTTTCACGCAAATTAGATAGTTGCAGCAAGGCACAATAAATAAGCATGCCTGCATATTAGTTGAACAATAAACAGCAAATAGATAGATAAAACATAACACAGGGAGCGAAGCTATTAAACAGACTTCGCGAAAATCTTCTTATCGGTACCTACAATTTTTGATAATCCAATAACTATCGAAGTAGATGAACCCGAAAAGGAATTAGAAGAGGAAAAGATCAACACGATCTAGCAATACCAGCGTTGATAGAGTTGACAGAAATAGAAGGGGAATATTCTGAAACAGACTCTAGCAATAATACCACTAAGGAAAAAGCTGCAGCAACGACAGACAAAATGCAACGTCCGGAAATATGTGCGACATATTTCGTCCACAACACCTAAATTCGACGGTCAGAAAATAAACCTAATTTGATTCCTCATGGCTCTTCGAATAACGGATCTTACAAAAGGAGATCAGAAACAACTAGCAGTAGAACTAAGATAATTGGTCCTTTATCATACAAGGCTGAAAATGAAAAGACCATTATCAGTATCTTAAATGTATTAAAGGCATCAGTTAAAGGCGAATCGACTGATGTCATTAAAGCAAAAATGATTAATCTACAACCAAAATGGTAAAACAGCAGCGCAATATACATTAGAGATAAAAGATCTCCGTAAATCACTTTAAGCAGCGTATATTGACGATGGTCTAGAAGCCAACAATGCAGATAAATTCGCTACAAAAGAAGCGATTGCTGCAATGAAAAAGAATTGTGAGAACGAACAAATAAAAACAGTCTTGGTAGCAGAAAATTTCACCACGATGGACAGCGTTATTGAAAAATATGTATACTGCTTTTCCGAAATAACTATAATAATAGTTATAGAGGCCGAGGTGGTTATCGCGGCGGTAACCAAAATAACAATAGGGGAACAGGTTCCTTTAGAGGAAACTAAAACGGATACAACAGGAATAACGACAGAAACAACATAAACGACAGAAGGAATAACAGGCGGAAAATTGGGAGTCCCCTTGAGAACAGACCCCCAATAAAAATTAATAATATCAATCTCAATTTAAGCATTTTTGTTAAATTTAAAAATATGAGTACCAATTTAACGTTAACTTTATTAATAGATACAGATGCAGAAATGTCACTGCTAAATTGGAGTAAAATTACAAACATAACAAGCATAGGGAAAGGGACAATAAGGTCCCTAGATACGACCAAAGTAGATACATATGTGTGTTGCAAATGCAGCAATGCCTTATGAATTTCATATAGTACCCGATTTTCCGATACCAGCTGATGGTATCATTGGCTTGGATTTTACAAAGAAGTACAATTGTAATTTGGAATTCCAAGACCAGGAAGATGGGTTTACGCCCACAAATTTCAGCAATATATACATTCCTATAATACATTCAGTTGAAAAAAAATTGTTCTGCCTGCCTGTCTGCCTGTCATAAGAAAGATCGGTGTTTATTCAAAAGACATGTACGGTTTAATTCCAAACCAGGATTTACAACCTGGAATAATCGTAGCATGTCAATGACTCGAATAGTAAATACAACAAATAAAGACGCTATTGCAGACAGCGCAGACATAATTATGATGTTTATAATGCAAACGAAAAAAAACCCGCAAAGAACTTTAAAAGTACTAAAGCTTGTTAAATTTCGATCGTTATTCAAAGACGATTTCACTAAATTAAAACTACAGAGTACCAGAATGTAAAAAGCCAGAAATACAAAGCCAAGTTAACAAATTGATAAAAGACGGTATTGTATAACCATTTAAATCAGAATATAATAGCCCACTTCTCTTCGTACCCTAGAAATCACTGTCTAATTCGGCGGAAAATCGATGTAGACTAGTAGGTGACGATCGTCAAATAAACAAGAAATTGCTAGCACAATTTCCAAGAATAGAAGATATTTTTGATCAATTAGGACGAGCAAAATATTTCTCGTGCCTAGACCTGATGTCTGGATTCCATTAAATCGAATTAGAAGAACAGTCAAGAAATATAACATCTTTCTCAACTTCAACAGGTGCATACCGTTAAACGCGATTACCATTTGGTTTAAAAATAGCACCAAAAGTACCCCCAAAGAATGATGACACTTGCGTTCACAGGTTTGCAAGCTTTTTTATATATGGATGATTTAGTAGTAATCGGTTGTTCTGAAAAGCATATGCTAGAGAACTTAACCGACGTATTCAAATTATGCAGACAGCATAACCTAAAACTACATCCATAAAAATGTACTTTCTTTATGAAAGAGGTTACATATTTAGGTCACAAGAATACTGCCAGATGTATACTTCCTGGTGATACCAAATACAGTGTAATCAAAAACTATGCCAAACCAGCAATTGCAGACGAAGCTAGACGATTCGTTGCATTTTATATTATAGAAGATTCATTCAAAATTTGTAAGAAAAATCGCGCTACTTAACGAGGTTTTGTAAAAAGAAAGTACCATTTGAATGGACGACCGAATGCGAACAATCATTCAAGTATCTTAAAAGGGAATTAATGAAACCTACACTTCTTCAGTACCCAGATTTCAGCAAAGAATTTTGCATTACCACAGATGCTAGCAAACATGTATGTGGAGCGGCACTATCGCAAGACCATAACGGTCAACAGCTACTTGTGGCATACTCCTAAAGAACCTTCACAAAGGGAGAAAGTAATAAGTCCACGACAGAGCAAGAACTAGCAGCAATTCATTGGGCAATAAATCATTTTAGACCATATATAAAGTGACGTATTTGCGCCACCCAAACCGGGCAATTTCATTTATTTCATGAACAATAAAGCACTTAATTGGTTCCCGTACTGTATGCCGTCTGCTCAGTATGCGTGTTGATAAACAAATTCTTTGGCAACGGCACTTAGCCATTCATGTATACAAATCACAAAGCCTAACCTAAGCAGTTTTGCCTGCTCTCTCTGAAGCTTCTCCTCAACTTAACAATCCAAAAGCAATGCTCTCCCAAAATACACTAACATATATCTTAAGCACAGAGTCTTCTCCTCAATTTTACTTACATTTAATTTTCAATCTCAAGCTTAGCATCAAAAAATAAAGAACAAAAATCGGGGTCGATACTTTAATCGTCTTTTTTTATTGGAAAAAACTTTGATTTCAGCGTTATATTGTTTGTATACGAAATGTTCATACGAGTTCATTTAATAAATTTAACGCAATTTGTTGTAGCCTTTTATTGGTAACTGGCGAAATCGGTCATGAAAGTCTTAAGATATATTTAATCGCTATCTAAAAACATCAGGCTCTTAGACACCCATGCGCCGGTCAATATCGTATTAAGTTTTGATTGGAACCTCGACAATAGCGCCAAACCGTATAACGCAGGGTCAACAACAAACTTGAATTTATTATCAGGAAGACGCTATTGAATTTGTGAGAGGCTATAAATCCAATTGGTTACCTGAAAACCCCCACGAAGAAGCAATAGTGAAAATCAAAATCTACCTTAAGAGCAAAAACTAAAAATATGAATAATATATAATAATAATAATTGTGACATGACAAAAAAAATCAAATAAGATACATAGAAACTAAGATCCGTAAAACAACAACAAATTAAATAAAATTAAATAAATAAAATGAAATATAACAAAAAAAACAATATTAAATTAACTTGAAAACAACGACAAAAACAACAACAAAATGACAGAATACGTAACCACAATATACCAGTTTTGCGATCGCTTATAAACATTTTACAAGAAAAAGAATTGTATGAACGAGCGAGTCATACAACCTCTTCTATTCAAAAACAAAATTCTGATAAGCCACAAAAATCATATAATTACAATATTAATCAGACTAACAATAGAACCAGAAGATATCCAAAACCCTTTCCCACATTATAATTCCCCAGTGCCATATCAAGCTTCACAAAGTTATGAAACACCACCAACTAATTATCCACCTTATCGTCATCCGATACCCTATCACCCTAGTCCAAACAATGTGTTTCAAACAAGCCAACATGCAAGCAAGGCTTTTCGACCAAGCCAACTTGTAAACTTTACACCTCGACCAATTCCTAATACCCATCGGTACAATGCATTCGATCAGAACAGGTTCAGACAACAACACCGATATAAAAATCCCCAATCAACACAAAACTCAAGTTCCTATGTACCCAATCAACTAATAAAGCGATCAGCAGTTTGTCCCTCAGACTATTTTTACTATCCAACTTACGACGATTCAGAATATTATCCAGAATATCAGCATCAAACTGAAAACAACCAAAATTCAGAAACAACACAACAACCACATCAGATTAATACAGACGAGACAAGGAATGACAACCAAGGATATTTATAGGATATTTATTGTTTAGCACAATTGTTTATCTTAGTAATATTTTAATATTATAATAGTTTGCTTATTATATTTGGTATTTAATAAAAAGATGACTCGTGCCAACACTTCTTAATCTCCGGACATACGACGACTACACAACTTTGCCTTACTCCGGACACCACAACTTTCGGCTTGACATCTTTTTTACTGCACAACTTTCAACTCGCTTTGTTCTTCTTCTTATAACTCCTTCCTCTTCTGCCTGCGCTCACGACGCTACCCTTTGCGATGATTATCGATCATCGCATATCGATAACTATCGTTTCGGCCATCCTGATCACTGTCGTCTGACCCAGACGACCATAGGTCTTCATTTGTAGGCGCGTACTTCCATAGCTTCATATTATCTGCACATGTAGCAGTAGTATTGTAGGGCCTTCTATTGTATTGTAGGTCCTTCTTCGGCAGTCCCTTCGGTTAGTCCAGAAGCATTCAAGCTCTGATCTCCATCCATTGCAAACTCATTCAAGGAAGAGTTCGGGTTTTGTCTTTGACTGGCCAGAACAGCTAGTTTCGAGGCCACCGCTTTGGACTAGAGTACCTGTACTTGCGGATGCACGCTTTAGAGGCCGGCTCTAGCTCATGGCGTTGGGTGTGGTGGTCTTGCTTGTACAGATATCTTTTCGTTACAGGCAATAATGAATAAGACCAAGAAATTGAGCGTCCTTACAACAACAACAAAATGAAGGAGCTAGTATACAAAATCGGAGGAAGCTAATTAATACTTCCGGAAGCGGACAGTTCTAGAATGGGAGGAAAGTTGAGAATTTTGTCGCCTGCGAAGCACAGGTGGAATCGTGTTCGCGTATTGCCCTACCCTACCTAAGACCACTTAAAGAGTTAAAGTTACTAGCGGCTAAATATATTTAAGGGAAGGAACAAAGCATTCATTTAAATCTTCCATAATTTTTAGAGTTCTCTGTATAATCTTTTTCCATGAATTATTATTTTTTTGCGTTTTATCGTAATAAGAATCCTTAACGAGAAGAAAATTTAATTTTGTTTGAGAGTGAGCCGCGAGTAAATTCGGTTAGATTTTCTCCTTTCTTTTTTTCCCTTTATATTTCAAACGGCTGCTCTCGCCACTCCACTAGTATTAATTGTTTATTAGCAGTGTGTATAAAATATATGATACTTGGCACGCCATAAAAGAAATTATGACCTCCAGTAAAATTTTATCGGTGTACTACCGAATATTTCCAATCAGAAAGTAAGTTTTATGAATGAAACTCAATCAACTTTTCACTCCTCGGCGAAAGATCGATCTCCCGGCGCAGATGAGCTGAAACAAAAGAGTGGTATTTTCCGCAAACACTTCGAGAAGGTATAATTTTGGATCACACGACTGCGAACAAACTCTCATGAATTCTTACTCGAAAATTCAAAGGGACACTCTCAGAAAATGAACTCTTCTAAAGAAATGACTAGCTTAGGTTAGCTTACCTACTATATAAAAAGTTTAAGTACGAACGGGAATTCAATTCAAATGCAAGAAAAATTACAAAACGGCATGACTGAGTCTTCTACTCGAGTACATATTCTTATAGCTTATTGTTAAACTTAAATTACATAAAAAAATTTAACTTCTTTCTCTCTCTACGTTCAAGATGGCGGTTCGGGAATTAATACATCCAAGTACAGGTTAGCCCTGATATTTAGCGTTTTCCCGCATAAATTCAGAATTTAGATCAACTTAAACTCACTATAGTTTTTAATTTTCTTTATGTCCATTTTGGACTACCAATCGCGCTATAAATGTAACTTCCATTTGGGCACTGTGTATTCCGGACTAAATCCCGCTAAATTTTTCGCCTCTTTTAACCTCACTTTCGGAGTTGTTGCCTTTTGGCTATTTATTTAAACAATCCTCCTAGGGTCCCGGTTTAGGGCGGTTGCGGTCCTGCTACTGCGGCTGGTCCTTCGCTCCTCCTCGCTGGGAAGGCGCTCCACTTCACGGCCTGGCGTAGTTATCGTCTCTCATTCTGCCCGCCGGTGGTGGCCCCGAAGAACTGTGGGACCAGGGCAGTGATGCGGATACGTAAAAGATGCCAAGCGAAGACCTTCCTGCCTTCAATTTCTGCTGTGATTGTATTTCCCGCATCAAACCACAGTTCACTGTTTTCTGAAGTTTACTAACCTGGGATTGACCCAGTCGAAACTGGAGTCTGGCGACAAGGCGGCGGTGAGATTGCTGCGCCAAACAACGATCTTTTCGGCTTAATATTGCCGGGAAACACACGCCGGACTTATCTCGCGCACCACTATTGTCGAAGAAACGCAGTACTACAATATTTCCCGCGACAAGAAAACACGTATACCCGCAAGTTACAACTTTTCAAAACACACTTTCGCAACTTGACTCGTCGACTCTTCTATTTGAAAAGAAAGCAAGCAGGAAACACTAGCCGAGGCGTAGGCTATCGGCGGAAATCACGATCAGCTGAACCACACTTTTCCCCGATAACCGAATCATCCCAAACTTATCGGGTGCGGCTTATAAGGGTTGCATCCAGTCTGGTATATTCTAGCTACATCTTACTGCATCTTACATTGGTGTGTCACTGCTGACCGCCAACCGCCTATCGATTATTCATCGAGATTTTTATGACCCACTGCTTCAGTCGCCTCTACAGATTTGATCATGTAAGTTGGAGTTCAATGCATGCAAATCAGCCACTACCTTCTCAGACTCCTCCCTCTCCTTGTCCAGCAGCTTTTGGGCTTCGACATTCGATCGCAAAAGTTCATCGTATGCGGCTTGCAATGATTCCCAACTTGACTTTAATTGGTTGAGTGCGTCGTTGGCTTTGAAGAATTCGGCCTTGTAACGGGTTAGCTCCTGAATATCTGCAGAATGCTGTATCATTCCGTTAGCATAATTCACCTCCACAACATTAAGAGATTCAACCAGGCTCGTGTTTTCGGAACGCAGCGTCCGAATGGTGCAATTAGATATATGACCAATTTGAAGATATATGACCGATGCCTGCACATTTAAAACATTTTGTTTCTGCCTTGCAGTCTTTTCTCATGTGTTCATTAGAGTAGTTGTAGCAACGAATACTTTTTCCATCTGTTATATTTTTTCTGTCACCGTTGTATTGCTTATCCGGTTTTTCGATAACACACTTTCTCTCGTACAACTAATATTTTTCCAACAGTTCGCTGTATAATTTGCTGCCGTACAATGCAAATTTGAACTCGCTTTTAATATCCAGCCGTCAACTATATAAGCGATAATAGACTCAACATCGACTTGTCCAAGCGCTGCAATTTTTTTCATTGTTAGCATGTATTCATGCATGCTTTCGTCGCTTTTCCTTCCTCTTCCTGTGCGTCGTCAACTTTGCATGTACATCGGCACTTTTCGACGCGCGCTTAAATTCAAGCCAAATCTCCACTGGGATGCTGACGCCATCGAAGTCGGGTACAAACACTTCTTGATCTCCGGATATACGACGACTACACAACTTTGCCGTACTCCGGACACGACAACTTTCGGCTTGACGATCTTTTTTATTGCACAACTTTCAACTCGCTTTGTTCTTCTTCGGCTCTATGCTTGTCTTCCTCTTCTGCCTGCGCTCACGACGCTACCCCTTGCGATGATTATCGATCATCGCATATCGATAGCTATAGTTACAAATAAATATATATATATATATACGCCTTTTTCACCAAGCACGGTCATTATGAATATTTGCGCATGCCATTCGGATTAAAAAACGCACCAGCCACCTTTAACGGAGCATGAGTGACATTTTACGACCACTCTTAAATAAGCACTGTCTTGTGTACCTGGAAGACATAATTGTATTCTCGACATCCCTTGATGAGCACCTACAATCGCTAGGACTAGTTTTCGAAAAACTAGCAAAGACCAACCTTAAATTACAGCTTGACAAGTGTAAGTTTCTCAAGCATGAAACCACATTTTTAATACATGTTCTAACACGAGACTGAATAAAACCAAACCCTGAAAATATTAAAGATTAAAGATTAAAAACAATATGATGATAATATTTAAAATATCATAAAATGATCGATGATGATCGATATTTTTGATATTTTTTTTTGTAAAAAAAATTTTTTTTTCCTTACAATAAAAATTTTTTATTAACTTAATTTTTTTATTTATATTCATGGATTTCTATTAAATTAAGAGATTATAATAATACTCGTTGAGTAATATGTTTCGGCTTCGTGTGTCGCACACTACACATTTTATGGCGGACGCCAACCGCTCTGAAGTTATCAAGTAACTCATGCTCAAGCGGTAAAGGCCCGGCATTGTTGCCTTGTGGCCTTCCATGCCTCGATTGGATTGCTTTCCCATGCAGCTTGGGGCAAGCTAAAATATTATTTAAGCTCCTTGCTCTCCTTGTTCTCATCGAACAAGTCTTTTGCAATGGAGGTGTTATGGCAGCTCATGAAGTCCCCCAAATCCTGAGAACTGTCAAAATCAGATATCTGTAAAAGTTTAAATAATTAGTATGTGTCCTGTCCGACCACTGCGCTATAAACGTCCTAGTAAACACGCCAGTCCTCAGGAAAACCCAGCCCAGGAGGCTCACTGGGAAACATACCGACGCCGCCAAGTTCGCGTTCTGGATGCTCTCCACCCTCAATCCGAACCCTCTCCTCAATACACCAAGGGACATTGACGAAGCCAGCGGACATCTCACTAGAGAAATACAAAAACCTGCGGAATTCGCAAGCCCACCGCCCCCAACTACTCCGAGAACACCTAGCATAGATCTCCACCTCTGGTCCCCGGAAATTGCGGCACTAGTGGCTGAAAAGAGCCGTCTCAGGAGAGTCTGGTAAAGAGAGAGTCTGGTAAGAGATAAAGCAAATCTCCAGGCCTGGTTTGCATAGATGCAGCAGCTTTAAAAATGCTACCACTTCGCTGCACACAAATGTTGGCCAGCATTTATAACGGCTGCTTCCGTTTAGGGTACTTCCCGAAGAAATGGAAAAGAGCAGAGGTTATTGTCCTCCTTAAGCCTGGTAAGCCTGAAGCCAACCTAGCCTCCTATCGTCCAATCAGCCTACTGGCATTCCTCTCCAAAATACTCGAAATTGTATTTCTGCGCAGAGTATTGCCTGTACTAGACGAGCCCGGATTGATCCCCGATCACCAGTTTGGCTTCAGACGCTGCCATGGAGCACCGGAGCAGTGCTACCGGCTAGTCGAACGCATCCTCAAGGCATTTGAGCAGAAGAAGTATTATTGCACTGTAATGCTCGATGTGAAGCAGGCATTTGACCGAGTTTGGCATCCTGGACTCATCCACAAACTAAAATCCTGCCTCCCAAGTCCCCATTTTACCCTCCTTAAATCCTACACTGAGGAAAGAGCTTTCCAACTCAGATGTGGAAGTGCAATAAGCCTACCCAGACTGATCAGAGCTGGAGTTCCGCAAGGCAGCGTACTCGGACCAATCCTCTACACCCTTTACACCGCAGACCTTCCTATTATCCCCTCCAGGAACCTAACGATAGCCACATATGCAGACGACACTGCTTTCCTCGCCTTATCATCCAACCCACGAGAAGCCTCCGAAATCATACATAGCTCAGCAGATGGAATATCGTAGTGAACGCGGAAAAGTCAACACAAACAACATTCTCTCTACGAAGAGGAGACTTCCCACCGGTCACGCTGAACGGAACCAACATTCCCAACGTGCCCGCACCCAAGTATCTAGTGCTGACCCTGGACCACAGGCTCACATGGCGTCCCCACTTACTCAGCAAACGCATACAGGCCGATGCGCGACTGAGGCAGAGGCAATGGCTCATTGGAAGAAGGTCCAAGCTGAGGCAAAACATAAATATCCTGGTGTACAAGGCAATTCTCAAGCCCATCTGGACCTACGGAATTCAGCTGGGCACGGCAAGCCACTCGAATCGCCAGACAATACAGCGGTTCCAGAACAGGTGCTTGAGAATCGCCTGTAATGCACATCCCTACCACGAGAACATTGTAATACATGTAGAACTTGGAATCCCATCAGTCTCAGAAGAAATCTCCAGGTTCAGCGGGAGATACCTTAAAAGGTTTGGGAACCACCCCAACCACCTCGCCGTAAACTTATTGTACAACAGCCAAACCGACAGACGACTAAAGAGGAGACATCCCCTTGACCTACCACAACATTAGCAAATAAATTTAAAACCCGCCTCAAATACATGTAGTATACCTTAAGTTAAGTCACCCGCCTCAAATACATATAGTATCCCTTAAGTTAAGTCACCCGCCAAACCATTTAATTATTGTCCTCTCGGACAGATTTTAAATAAATAAGCCCACGCTACAACAAAAAAAAAAGGCAACCAGACCAATATCAAAATCACCGATCAACAAAAAACTCAAGTTCATATGTACCCAGTCAACCAATAAAGAGATTAAGACCAGCTGATAGTGGACAGACTGGGATGATTACTGACGAATCATAGTACAAAGAGAATGCTTTCTATCAGCAGTGTGTCCCATATGACTATTTTTACTATTTTACTATAACTTACGACCATTCAGAAAATTATCCACAATATTAGCATCAAACTGAAAACAACCAAAATTCAGAAACAACACAACAGCCACAGCAGATTAATACAGACGAGACAAGCAATGACAACCAAGAACCCAATGTTGCACCAATATATAATAATTAAATACAAAGAAAATAATTTGAAATGTCTTATTGATACAGGATCAACAGTTAAAATGACATCCAAAAACATATTTGACTTACCAATCCAGAATTCTAATATTCTTATTCAGCAACGGGCCTCTCATTGTCAACAAAAGTATAACTGTACTCTCAAAGATTTTGTTCCCAACAGCAAATGAATTCTTACTTCACCCTTTTTCCAAGAATTACGATCTCTTATTAGGAAGAAAAATTTTAGCAGAAGAAAAACAACAATAAGTTACCACGATCAAGTTGAAATTTACTAATCAAACCAAACGGTATGTCACCTTTATGGTACTGTATGTCATGGTATTGCTGCAGGAGTGCACATAATCTTTGTTTTTCTTCGTTATTTAAGTGTTCCAAATGTTCCTTGTGTACCTGGACGACATAATTGTATACTCGATATCCCTTGATGAGCACCTACAATCGCTCAGACTAGTTCTCGAAAAACTAGCAAAGGCCAACCTTAAATTACTGCTTGACAAGTGTGAGTTTCTCAAACATGAAACCACTTCTTTACGACACGTTCTAGCACCAGACTGAATAAAACCAAACCCTGAAAAGATTAAAGCCATTCAGAAATATCCAATTCCCAATAAACCAAAAGAAATAAAAGCTTTTCTTGGACTGACAGGATACTACCGTAAATTCATTCCGAACCCATGACTAAATGTTTTAAAAAGAACATGAAAATTGATACTACCAACCCAGATGATGACTCAACATTTAAATTAAAATCTCAAATATCAGACCACCCAATTCTTAAGGTACCCGAATTTGCAATAAAAATTTATTTTAACCACAGACGCAAGTGATGTCGCTTTGGGAGTAGTACTCTCACAAGAGGGACACCCACTTTGATTGACCATTTTATTATATATATTAATAATTAATATATTAAGTATAGACCTTAAGCACTTACAAAAAACTTATACACCCTGGAATACAAAAAACTACAAAGCTTTTCGGTGAAACGTACTACTTCCCCAGTTGGGGAAGATAATAGATGAATGCAATTTAGCAAAGACAGAGCACAGTACAACAGATATGCCAATGAAAACTACACCCTGACCAGAAAATTGCCGCGAAAAATTCATGATAGACATTTACTCATCTGAAGGCAAACATTGCTTAAGTTGCATGGATATTTATTCGAAATTTGCCACATTAGAAGAAATAAAAACAATGGACTGGTTGGAATGCAAAAATGAACTAATGCGTATATTAATCAAGCTGGACAAGCCAAAAATACTAAAAGCAGACAGAGATGGCGCGTTTTCCAGTTTTGCCCTAAAATGATGGCTGGAGAGTAAGGAAATCAAATTGCAGCTTGTCACAAGAAATACCGGTGTGGCGGACATAGAAAGGCTACATAAAACAATTAATGAAATTAATGAGTGAAATTCGCATATTCAAAACATCCGACGACGACGAAATCAAATTAACCAAAATAGAATCAGTACTTAACATATACAATCATAAGACCAAACACGATACAATACACAATTTCACAGGTGCCTGGAACTTGACCAATTATTAATCATATCCCACATACCCATTAACTTTTCATTAATAAACACAATCATAATAATCCCTTACCCTTACTCTAACGTCTCTAAGCTAGAATACACAGAAAAAGAAAATAAAGTTTACCATAAGGAAAATAAAGAAGTAAAAAATGAGTGTGTCACCAATATCATTAAACATTTAAAACCAATTTGTAATTTTGAGTCAGTTCACACAGATAAAATAATAAAATACATACATACAAACACAATTATAACCTGGACAACATTTACCATAACAAAAATTAAAACTGTAAAACACAACGACATTGATGAAATGATTCCAAAATTAGAATTAGGAAAAAATCAAAACTCACCACAACAAATAGAAATGGAAGAAGCTCCATTACACGTACTATGTATATCCATCACTCCCAACCCAATACGCTTCTTCTTAAGGGAAGGGTAGTGACGTATTTGCAATTTCATTTATTCCATGAACAATAAAGCACTTAATTGGTTCCCGTACTGTATGCCGTCTGCTCAGTATGCGTGTTGATAAACAAATTCTTTGGCAACGGCACTTAGCCATTCATGTATACAAATCACAAAGCCTAACCTAAGCAGTTTTGCCTGCTCTCTCTGAAGCTTCTCCTCAACTTAACAATCCAAAAGCAATGCTCTCCCAAAATACACTAACATATTTCTTAAGCACAGAGTCTTCTCCTCAATTTCACTTACATTTAATTTTTAATCTCAAGCTGAGCATCAAACAATAAAGAACAGAAATCGGTTTGATTTCAGCGTTAGACTAAATTTGTATACGAAACGGTTCATTTGATAGATTCAAGGCAATTTTTTGTAGCCTTTTATCTGTAACTATATATGGTAGACATATTTTAGTTCAAAGTGACCACATACCTTTAACACACCTATATTCAATGAGAAATCCAAGTTTGGACTTATACTTAGAAGAATATGAATTTACGGTAGAATACCTTAAGGGGAAAGATAATCATGTTGCCGGATATCTATAGACGAGTTAAAAAATGTAAACCGAATAGTACTAAAACTAACTACCAGATTTCAAAGTAGACTAAAGCAGATCAGTTTTTCCAAAGGATTGAAATGCAGGCCGGTATACACAAAATCAACCAAGTTAAAAAAGCACCGTGGAAAAATATCTTTTAAAATATTTCAATACACACTTTCAAAGATATGGGCAATAAAACGTATTGAGAGTAGCCCTACTCAACCCGGTGACGAAAATTGAAAAATAAGCTATATAAGATACAAGGACATACTGGCATTGCAAAAACCTTTGCCAAGGTCCAAAGATATTATAATTGGAAAAATATGTCTCAGTACATTAAAACAAAAACAAAAAAAAATGTACATCATGCCAAAAATCAAAAATAATTAAACATACCAAAGCACCAAAGACGATAACCGAAACACCAGAAAAGGCATTTGATAGGGTATTAGATATTAGATATTGGTAGTAAGAATTGGCCCACTACCAAAATCGGAAAATGTACAAGTACTTAAAAAAATATATATATACGAGCCTATCTATCGGTTGACAAAACTTATTGGGACATTTGGCTTCTATACTTCGTCTACTGCTTCAACACGGCCCTTTCTATGGAAGATAATTATTGTTAATACGAATTAGTATTTGACTTTACCAAAACATTTTTTAATATTGATGACTAAGCTAAAGAAAGTAAATTCAGATTAGAAGAATCATATAACAGAGCAAGGAAAATGATTGAAGATCATACAATAACAAATTAGGAAAATTATTACTTAAACCCCAAAAATATAGAAATAGCAATAGGAGATAAAGTTTTATTAAGATATGAAGTAGGTAATGAATTAGATGCTACATATACGGCACTCTATCAGGTAGAATCTATTTTTTCTGTTCCATAATGTTCAGCTGGGTGGCGAAGTCTGCCCAGAGACTTTTATAGTTGACAAATCTATTTGCAAGAGGATCGTACGGGAAACTTTGGTCGTGATTTTTGCTTGGTCCCTTGCCAATAAATTCCGATATTTTTCAAACTTCGTGCTTTTTAAACCATCAAAGGAATGTTCGCTCGGCAGATCTGGATGATCCGTAAATTTTGCTAACCCTGTTGAATCTCTTTGTTCCGGAGATGATCGTAGCTAACTAAGGAAACATCTTTATTGTAGCCGTCGACTTGTTGACGATGATGAAGGGATGATTATGAATTTTTTGAACGCATTCTGGATGGCGTGTGATGGCAGATATTATTAAGTTCGTCGTTTCTGTAACCTGGCGCACAAATAGTTTGCCGCATCCTTATGTCTTTAGCAATTACACTAGTGGTCATAAGTATTTGGACAAGAAATATATTCAATATATTTGTTTGTAACTCATTGTATACTTAAAGCAAAATTGTTTAATAATTTTAGTAAATAGGTAGACAATCGTAGTTAAATTAGGTAACATAAACATATGGATAACTTTATTGTTGATTTAACAAAAATTACTTTTTTACAAATTAGCACTGGCATAAGTATTTGGACAAATTATTTAAATGTTATAAATTGAAAAAAAAAGTCAACTAAAAAATTATGATAAATTAATAAAAAATATACCTTCCCTTAGCGTCTATCACCTTTTGCAGACGTTTTGGTACAGACTGTACCAAAGTGTGGATATAATCTATTGAGATATCCTTCCATAAGGTTTGAATTTCCAAAATCGTTTCTTCGCAACTTCTAGATAAGTTTTCACGCCTTTTTCTTTTTAAATATGACCAGAGGTTTTCTATTATGCTGAGGTCTGGACTTTGAGGTGGCCAATCCAATGTGTTTAAGGCAACATCTTTCAGAAACTTCGTAATCACTTTGGCCTTATGACAGGGAGCATTATTCTGCTGGAGTATGAAGGACTCTCCAATCAATTTATCACCAGAGGGGAATGCATGATTATTAAGGACATCTAAATATTTTCTTTGATTCATGGTTCCATCAACAGGAACCAAATCTCCAAAGCCAGTGAAGGCTACGCATCCCCAAAACATAACAGACCCTCCTGAATGATGTACCCTCTGACATACTGGTGCCAATTTTTTCCGATATTGTTTCGGTAATCTAACAAAAATTTTTTTTTGAACAGTGAAACTCAAAAGAGCTCGCATCGCTCCACAAAACATTGTTCCAGAAGGATGCAGGCTGACCAACATATTTTTTGGCAAAGTCGAGGCGTTTTAACGTTTCGTGGATTTCGTATTTCGTGGAGTTGTTAGTGGTATAACTTTGCTAACATTTGTTCCAAAATCAGCTTCCTTAAGTCGTCTGCAAACTGTTCTTTCACTGATATCCATTTCTGCTCCTTCTTTTAGTTCTTTGGCAACCGATCGGGGAGTTTGTAGAACATTCTGCTTAAACATCCGTAAAATATACCCATCGTCCTTTTGAGTTGTTTTACGTGGTCGGCCACTACGCGCAACGTTTTTGGTTGTGTGTTTTTTTAAATTTATTTATTTGATAATACACCGTTGCCTGTGGAATTTTGTATAAATCAATGATATTTTGTACCGAAATACCAGAGTTATACTTAATTATTTTTTTCATTTTTTATAAATTCGCTCAGTTCCTTTGTTTTCCCCATGTTTAACAAATTTATGAATGAAATAAAACTAGGTAGTAACACGTTATCAATAACAAATGTTCAAATGATCTAAAAAAAGTAAAAAATGTGATATTCCTCGAACAACAGATAAATGCGAACTAATTAAATGTGATGTCTAAATACTTTTGCCACCGCCCAAATCGTTGTCTGTCTAGCTTTCATATTAGCAGAAGGTAATTGTAATTGCACTCTTTGTTTTATCATCAATAGTTTACTTATTTATTTGACTGTTCTATGAAATGCATAGACCGGCAGTTGCAAGCTAATGGTGTCTAAATACTTATGCCCACTAGTGTAATACATTTATAGATCTTAATTCCCTATGTAACAGGCTGAGGGAAGCGTTTCCTACTATATAAAGTATATATCATCTTGATCAGGATCAATAGCCAAGTCGATCTAGCCATGTCCGTCTGTCCGACTGTCCGTCTGTCCATATGATCGTCGAGATCCCCGGAAAAGTTAAAACTAGTTGAGATTCAGCATACGGATTCTAAAGACAGACGCAGCGCAAGTTTGTTGACCAATGTTGCCAAGCTCTAAGGCACACAAACCGCACAAAACTGCAACGCCCACATTTTTGAATATTTGAAATGGTGGAGTAAAACGCAAGGCGATTTAGTTAAAGTTTAATAACTGTTTTATTATTCATAAGCGTGACATTGTTGTGAGTCGTTTGGAAGTTAACACAGAAGGAAGTTTCCAGAAAAACAAAAAGAACTTATTCAGATCAGTGTGACCAACTTTCAGTATATAGTTGTTGCCAAATTAACATACATAATATTTTAGTATTTCAATACTCCTTCTCAACAACATATTCAGAAACAATTAATTTCAGTTAAGTGCTTGTTTTTCTGTAGGTTTTTTGTTAAAATATCTGATAACATGTCGTTTGTACATATATATTTTACATCAATTTCCTTTTTGGAATAAAGTTCCATAACATAGTGGTACTTTATGTCGATATGCTTACTTCTATTATGTAATACTGTATTCTTAGCTAAACATAAAGCACTCTGATTATCGCAAAAAATTAAAATTGAGTGATCTATCAAAAAACCCATTTCCTTCAGAAACTTTTTATAAATACTGCTTCTCTTGCTGCAATGGACAATGCAACATATTCGGCCTCCGTGCTGGATAATGCCACCAGACTTTACTTCTTGGACTCTCAGATATTGGACCAGCTGCGTTTATGAAGACATATCCACTGTAGGATTTACGATCCAATGTGTCATTTGCCCAATCTGCGACGACGTAGCCATGAATCGGTTTACCTGTTGCGTGCTAATGAAGCTTTAAGTTTGAGGTGCCCTTCAAATACCTTATTATAAGCTTGGCAGCAACTTCATGCTCCTTATGTGGGTTCACATTTCTTTGAGCCAGTTTTGAAACTGAATGCATTATATCTGGCCTGATTGTAATTGCCAAATACATTAGTGATCCTATAACTGACTGGTAGTCCTTTTCGTTAATAGGCTTGCAGTTACGATCAGTACACTTAACTTGGAAATTTGCCTCCAAAGGCGTTGCTACCGATTTGCAATCTAACATGCCCCAGGTGTGTAGCATACTCTCGATATATGTCTTGTGACCTATGGATATGGCTCCAGTTTCACCTTCTCGCTCAACTTCGATGCCCAAGAAATGATTAAGCTGTCCGCTATCTACTACTTTAAAATATTTGGCAATTGACTCTTTTATACCAATCAAATCATCTTTACATGAGCTTGCAATAAGATCGTCGACATATACTGCAATTATATTAATATTGTCCTTCTCATTGCGTGTGTACACTCACGGCTCGCTGGCACAGGGAACAAAATGCAGTTTTTGCAAGACTTCATTTAGCTTGGCGTTCCACTCTCTACCGCTCTGTTTTAGTCTGTAAAGTAACTTCTTTAGTCTCAAAACTTTTCCATAATGTTTATTATCAAATCCATCGGGTTGCTTCATATAAACTTCTTCGCTCAATTCGCTAATTAAGTAAGCTGTCGATAAATCCATCTGATGTAGAAATAAGTTATGCTCAACAGCCAGAGATATAATAAGTCTCACCGACGAATATCTGACAACTGGTGAAAACGTTTCAAAAAAGTCGATACCATATTGTTGTGCACATCCTTTAGCCACCAACCTCGATTTAAAGTGCATCACATTGCCATCCTTATCTCCTTTGATGCCAAAAACCCACTTACTACCGATGGCTTTCTTACCTTCTGGTAAGTCCTGTAGCTCCCATGTCTGATTAGCTTCGAGGGCGTCAATCTCCTTCTGTATTGATGCTACCCACTCTTGACTCATTTTAGACTGCGTCGCTTCAGCAAACGTAACAGGTAACTTGACATCTTGAACCTTCATTATGTTCAAAAAGTTGTATTGTTTTCGTGGACGCCCGGGCTTTCCAGTTTTTATCTTCTTAGGACGACCAGGACCATGAATTTCCCGTTCTTCGGTATCATCGCTCTTCGCAATCACGTAAAAATCAGAACTATCGGCTTCATTAATCTCGCTGTCAATTTGCTCTTCCTCGAGCACCTCAGCATCTTCTTTGTTGTTGTCCACTGCCAAAATCTGCGAACAATCAACTCCAATTTCGTCAATAAGTGCCGTTTTGTTCTCGCTGTTTCCATTCTTTGGGTACCCTATAGTTTCCTCTAGAAAAACAACGTCTCTACTTTCGATTACCTGGTTCGATCCAATGCGCATTAATCTGTAGGCCTTCGCTGTTGTTGAATACCCTATCATCATGAATTCAATGCCTTTTGGCTTGAACTTTCCTGCATGTTTCTTATTCAATGCAATCGCTTTGCATCCAAAGATTTTTAAATGCGATATCGAAAGCTTTTTACCTGTCCACAGTTCGAATGGTGCTTGGCTCTTCAACGACCTTGTCTCCGATCTGTTGCGTAGATATGCTGCAGTCCTAACTGCCTCTCCCCACAGGGACTCATTCACACCTGAATGTATAATCATGCTCCTTGCCATTTCCACAGCAACCCCGTTTTGCTGCGCAGTGTACGGTACTGTCAATTGCCGCTTGATACCGTTTTCAGATAGGAACTTCTGAAACTCGTGGTTTATATATTCGCGACCGTTATCGCTGCGAATTGCTTTAAGTTTTTCACCGGTCTGTTTTTCTGAAAACGCGACAAAGTTTTTAAACGTGGGAAGCAATTCATCACGGGTCTTCAAAAAATATACGAACATATAACGCGAATAGTCATCAATAAATGTTACGAAATATCTTGCTCCACCGGCAGATACTTTGTTCATTGGCCCGAAAATGTCCGAATGCACTAGCCCTAGCACTTTGTACACACGATTTTCTGCCATTTTACCTTTAGCACAGGTTTCACATGCAATTCGGTCTATGTCCACAACATTTTTGATTGACTTTAAGCCATTGACCATATTGTCACTTGCCATCTTTTTTAGGCTCGCCATGTTCAAATGACCATAACGATAATGCCACTTCCACAATTCATCATTTGCACACAAGTACATGCACCGATTGTTCGAAGTATCACCAACAAAAAGATTTCCAGCTTTTCTTGCCTGTAACACTTCTTCATTTCGACCGTCCTTTATATACGCACTTTGCTTGTGAAAAATCACTTTATAGCCTTTTTCAACGGCTTTCGCTATCGATATTAAATTACTTTGCAAGCTTTTTACGTAAAGCACATTTTTCAAATTAACGAAACCATTCTTTGTTTTAACGGCCACCGTACCAACGCCATCCGAAAATATATAGTTTTCTCCTGCAAGTAATATTTTCTCTTTATGCTCTTTAATGTCCGCGAACCACGACCTTTCACAACACATGTGAGCAGTTGCTCCACTGTCCAAGCACCACATCGATTTCGTTAAAACGTTATTTTTATTTACACTTGCAAGCATAGTAAACGACTTCTCTTTTGCAGATGTTTCTATTTCATCATTTTTGTCTTTCACTTTGCTCTGCGCAATAAAGTGACCCTCGCAACCACATCGAAAGCATTTTTTGTTCTTCTTTGCATCACTGTTCTTTAGATAGATAGTCGGTAACTGTTCGCGCGTTTCGATCGATACCACTAAATTTTCGAATTTCTTACCGAGTCCCGACAGCATCAAAATAGTAAGAATATCTTCAGAAATGTCCATATCAATTTCTTTCAGTCTTTCGACGATATCCACAAAATCATTTATGTAATTTTGTACGCACGCACTTTCCGACAAACTCAACCGGAGTAATTTCCTGAACAAGGTAATTTTCCTGGCGGGTCCACGAGGCTTGTACACAGCTGCAAGCTTGTCCCAAGCTTCTTTAGAACTAGCGCAGTTTTTAATCAAATTAATTTCTGAAGCCTTCACACACAGCAATATTGTTGCTAGTGATTTTTCGTCTAGTTCGTCGAATTGGGCTCCTTGCTCAGCTGTATCACCCTCCTGCTTCACGCGTCTTCCGCACACCAACGACCACATACCAGAGTGCACCAATACACTCTTCATTTGCACCGACCATACTGCGTAATTTTCGCCGTCCAGTTTGTCGATCGCACACAGCCCTTGTCCGCTCATGTTTATAAAAAATGTTCAAGCTAATTATATACAATAATTATTTTCCTCTTGATCACACACAATTATTAAAGTCTTTACTACTCCTGGGCCCATAACCTATTTGAAATGGTGGAGTAAAACGCGAGGCGATTTAGTTAAAGTTTAATAACTGTTTTATTTGACATAAGCATGACACCGTTGTGAGTCGTTTGGAAGTTAACACAAGAAGAAGGAAGTTTCCAGAAAAACAAAAAGAACTTATTCAGATCAGTGTGACCAACTTTCAGTATATAGTTGTTGCCAAATTAACATATATAATATTTTAGTATTTCAATATTGAAAAATTGACTGATATTTTTTCGTATTTTTATTAGTCTTGTAAATTTCTATCGATTTGCAAAAAAACTTTTTGCCACGCCCACTCCAACGCCCTAAAACTGCCCAAAAGCGCCGCATACACATTTTTGAAAATGTTTTGGATATTTTTTTATAATTTTATTAGTCTTGTAAATTTCTATTTATATGTCAAAAAACTTCGTGCCACGCCCACTCTAACCCCCTAAAGCCGCCAAACAGGTCACGCCCACACTATTGAACAGTTTTTAATTTTATTCTCATTTTTTTTCCCAGTATCTATCGATATCCCAGAAATGTGATAAAACATTGCGTTCGCATTCAGACTAACTGAGTAGTATTGCATTCTCTCTTGTTTATTATATATTTATTTTCTTTTATCATATTTTTGACAGTACTTATTTCTTACAGACCCACCATACATCTCCAGCTTGCGAAACACATGGGCCTTTGTCTTGCCGAAAATTTCTTATTATTTCATTAATCCCTGGAGAATGTTGCTGTCAGAATACCAAGAAATACAAAATTAAAGAAAAATAAAGTTTAGTTCTAATTTGAAACGTTTTAATCAATCATGCTTATATATTTTTTGTTATACAAAAAAAAATTTAATTTCACGGGGAAAAAGTTGGGCGTGAAAGGGTTAAATTATTAATACACAATGTTTGCAATGTTTTTTACCTTAATTCCAAAGTTAAATTGTATACGTTAAATAAATCCAACGTTAAGTAAAGAAACTTAACTGAGGCTTTTTACACATGGTCATTAATATTTTTTTTTGTTTTTTAATAACGCACGCTTGTCTGCGTGCATTCTTGTAAGTAGAAAGAGAATTCAATGGGTAAGCCGTATACAAATTGGTATGTGTGCTAAATATTCATTATTTGCATTGCTCATCGTTTTCGCAGTGTTTATTAACGGTATCAAGCGCATTCAAGTTTAAAGAGAAGCAGGCGATTTGTCAAAATACTTATGCCTACTAGTGTATAAGTCGCTGTTTAAGCCACTGAGCAAGCCTATGTAATGCATGGAAACCACAAGATGTCTTCCCCGCTGTAGGTTGACAAATATTTCAATTAATTTTAACGCTGGAAAACAAATAAATATAAAATAAAATAAAATATTAAGCACAAAGCTTTTTTTTATACTGATTAGGTATTAGTTTGGGCGGTGTGCACTGTAATAATATGGTGTCGATAATGGCTTCAACGCTAAGTGTGGTATGTGAGAGAATGTTTAAACGACCGACTGTATAACAGAGGGGATATTAAATGAGAATGACAACAGAAAGAAATGCCTATAATCTGTTCATAACTGTATCATAACTGTATCATAATGATTCAATTCCACTTTTTAAAAATAAAGAGGTTCATAGCAATGGAATAAGTTTGACCAAACGTCCCTGTGATCTGACACTGACTCCTCAGGTGATACGTGCCAGTCGCTTATATGCGAAGCCACTGAAGTGCTGGAAAGTGTGATGTCGAGAACCTCAGATCTTACCCTAGTAACAAATTTCGGAACATTGCCGAAATTTAGGATTTCTAGATTGTTATTCAAATAAAATTCTAAGAGTGACTCACCTCTTTAATTCACGTCGCTGCTGCCCCATATCACGTTATGTTAGTGATGGGTTAGTGTGTCCTCTTGCAGTATTCTGCCAGTGCAGAGATTTCGGGCGGTGGGCACGCCTCGTCACCGGCAAAGTATACCGATGCCACCACAGTCTTCTTGGCTGCTCCCACATCTTCTACCACGATCGGTACACAGTCCCGCGTGAGAAATTCTGTAAGTATATAATAATTAATACTTCTACATGCCAGGATACAGGCTCTAGGGCTAGAGGCCCGTTGATCCCAAATTACCTTGGCGTTCTTCACATACAGTCCTTTTATTCCCTGGTTATACCAGGGTTCCTGTACCAGGGCTAGCCCAAGATGTTGTTTGGTGAACATCCTTACCAGCACAGCCGAGGCCGCCTTGGCGCGATGGATGTTCACCTGAGCTATCCCCGTACTCCCGACCATTAAATGATCGGCTCCATCGTCGGCGTTGCTGATCTGGAGATACCCAGATCACCATCCGCCGGCATCGCTTCTTCCTTACTCAGCAGGTCTAGTTCCATGCCTAGCTCCTGAGAGGATATCGGGGTCTGATCCCCCATCTCGATGATGGTCGCATCAAGATCCTCATCATCCGCCAGATCCTCGCTGGATTCGGAGAGCTTATTGGGCTTCTCCTTCTCCGCGGAGACTGGTGGATTTCGAGGAGTCTCGACCTGTCTTGTGCCGGATTTGATCGCTTTGGCCTTCTTTAGACCACAAAGTGAGATGTCTCCAAACCTGAAGCTCAGCTTGTGGTCACTAGAGATAATCTTGGCGCATGAGTTGTCATAAATGCCAAGGCTGAGGAGCGAGCCACCACCCTCATTCTTCCTTGATATGAGACGCCAGTTCTCAGTGTTCAAGTCATTCTGTTTCTTGATCAATTCCATGATCCACTTTGTTGTTTTGTCCCCTGTCCTGGGGCAGAAGATGGTGATGTTGTGTGACGATGGCAGGTCGTCGCCCATCCTTACCTCCAGGGAGACACCGCTACACTTACTGAGGCTGGGGACTGCTGATTGCAGCCACTCAGCAGTGGTTGCGTTGCGGCAGTCCACTATCAGGTGGCCCACCTTGAAGTGGATTCCTCCAAACTTGATTGGAGAATCCCAACTGGACAGGACTATTTCCTCCAGTAGTGCGTCCTCGAGGTGTGAGAGGTTCTCACTGCTGAGGATGACTTTGGGGTACCCCTCTGGTACGACCGCAACCTTAATGGCCCCAGTTACGGTCGCATATGATGGCTTGCGTACCTCAGTTGCCTTTGCAGCCCTTGAGGTACTTGGGCCATCGAAGGGAGCAGTCAGTGGCCTGCTCTTCTCCACCTTCTGCCTCTTAGGCGTTTCCGTCGGAGGCGTCAGGGTGGTGTTTGCCCGCTTCGAAGCAGAGTTGGGATTTTGCTCTAGCGGCTGCGGTGTCTTGGCCAGAGACAAAGCTTCTGCGACTGACTTGCCCTGCTGAAGGCAACGAGGGGTCATCTATGTGCTAACTACGCGCATGAAATTTGGACTTGAAAGCCTGCCTCCAATGGTAACGCGTTCGCCTTACAGTTCTGCATACCGTACTCAATGAGAAGACTCTGAATACTCTGACTGCCAAGCTCACCATCGCGCTCGATTTCCATACCCAGGAAACGTTTGAGAACGCCGCCATCGACGAAATCGAGTGCGCCAGATACAAGCGACTTCACGTTGTTCAGTTCTTGTTTGTTCGAACTCACCACTATTAGGTCGTCAACGTATACGACAATAATAGTGAAGTTATTTCCAACCTTTCGTGTATAAGTGCAAGCTTCACTAACGCAAGGAACAAAGCCAAATCGTTGAAGCACCTCGTCCAACTTCTCGTTCGAGATACGGACGCTTTGCTTGAGACCGTACAATGACTTGTATAACTTTACGCTCAGGATAGCTCTTATCCACAAACCCTTCCGGTTGCTTCATATATACTACATCTATCAGCTCGCTATTCAGGTACGCGGACGCCACGTCCATCTGATACATGTACACCTTGTACTCAACAGCCAGGGCTATCACCAACCTTATTCATGAATAACGTGCAACAGCAGTAAACGTTTCATCGTAATTAATGCCAAAACGTTGAGCGTAACCCTTTGCGACCAACCGGGATTCGAAACGCTCCATTTTGCCCAAGTGATCTCTCTTCACAGAAAAAACCCATTTACAGCCAATCAGCTTTTCACCTTTAGGTTGCTCTTCCAATGGCCATGTATTGTTGGAACGCAGCGAATCAATCTTTTTTTGCATCGAATCTCTCCATTCCTTAGCCTGCGCCGACTGTATTGGGCACCTGAATGTCATCGGCAGCTATGACATTCACCACGTTGTATTGTTCGACCAGTATGTAGGTTTTTAGGACGCCCTGGGCCTCTCTTACGGCCTCCTTGATTGTTGTCGTCGGTTTCTTCTGCTTCTCCCTTAGTTTCATCGTCATGACTCTCTTCAGTGGTCGCAGCTTCTATAGCAGGATTTACCTTATCTGCCACAAAGTCATCAAACTGCAGATCAACAGCGTCACATGCTTGCTAGTCTTGAAGTCCAGCTAGTTCACATCAGCAACGTATGCGGCTCCCTTGCTGCCATGTTTTACCAAGTCATCTTTTAGGAATATGACATGTCTAGCATCAATAATCGTTTCCTTTTAAAGGTTGTTCAAACGATACGCCTTCGCCGTCTCGGAGTATCCGACCAACATGTATTCAACACCTTTTGGTTTGAACTTCTTCCGGTGAGTTTTATCCAGAACAATCGCCCTCGCGCCAAACACTCTCAGGTGAGATACCGATGTCTTCTTGCCCGATCACGCCTCGAACGGCGTTACTGCAGGCAACGTTTTCGTCTCAGATCGATTTCGCAGATAGACAGCCGTGTTAAGAGCCCGAGCCCAAACCATTTCGTCAACACACGCATGAACTAGCATGCTCCGTGCCATCTCCACCTATTAGCATGCTCCGCCACATTTGCTGGGGAGTGTAAGGAACAGTTGGTTGCCGTTTTATGGCAATACTTACCAAGAAACTGTTAAATTTCTCACTGACATAATCCCGGCCGTTGTCAATTTATCAAGTATTTCGTCTCTTGTCTTTAAGAAACACACAGACACAGCGCGTTTTATCGTCTATAAACGTCGCAAAATATCGTGCACCGCCAAGGGCTTATTGCTTTCCGCAAATCTTACATTTTGCACACGTTTCACACACACGTTCTTTTATATGAAAACTAATGTTTGCATCGAAGCCGAACACTTCGCCATTTATGGCAATCCTTTGTAAAAGTTCAAGTGACCGAATTGTACCATTTTTCCATTTGCGCTAGTTACCGCCTCAGCATTTACCCTCGGCGGTCCCCCGCCAAAGCCGCCTCGACAACCAGAGCCATAGAGAGCTGAGACAGAATATCAGCTAACTGACGAAATGCTGCATCGACGATCCTAACATTGACCACTCGACAAACAGAAAACCGCATCCGCTCCACTTCTACTTTTCAGCCAGATCAGCACTTTAAGTAAACAATATGTAACAAACAGAGTCGCGAATAACTCGAGGTAGAAATAAAGCATTCATTCTGAATATTGAAATCAACTCGAACAGACGTCTTATTTGTCTGGACTTAAATCCAAATTGAATACAAATCGAAGACACCCCGCAGCTTCCCCCAGGGACTATCAACCACGAGAACCTACTTACCAGAACTGGCGCAGTCGGAGGCCCTTGGACTAAGGACGAATTCATCAAAAAGGAATTCGCTACGACCAAGGATGTGGATTAGATTAACAATAGCATTGTAAGACCATGTGAGTAGAGTGAAGTATGTGCAATGGAGGTGTCGATAATGAAAGCGAAAGTAAAATTAAATAATGAATTTCCAAGCAACGGGAAGAAAGGAAACAAGTGCAATAACAGAAAATCAAAAAAAAAATAAATAAATAAAGCCAGAAATAACAAAAGAGTAAGGGAAAATATATGAAGAAAAATTAATTAAAAGAATGGAGGAGAAACGACATGCATGAGACGAACTTGGTTCGAAAACGAACGGGAGGTCGGGGCTCGATGGCAACCACCCGAATGTGCGTCCAACTTCTACGACAACCGCCGAGTTCGCTCGGTATGGCAGCGGCCGACGCTTGTTTACTCGGATGTACCGCGTCGGAACGTCGAACAGTCGACATCCGACTAGGTTCGATGTCGTCTGATCGAGTCGGTCGTGGCGACATTCGGTTCGGGTCGAACATTTCCGCTTATCAGGCCACTCGTTCGAACCTTGCATACAAGTTCAGGGACGGATTAAAGGGCGTAGTGGCGCCCAAAGAATAATAAGAAATTAAACGATGCGGCCATTCACATGTATTGGGCGGCGCACTGCAACGCGCAGGGCGGCTGCCTAGCGTAGGAATGGTAACGCATAGGTATATTTGGAAAAAATTAGCAAAAGGTGAAGTTAAAATAATAAAGTTGAATTTTAGCGATCTAACCATTCACATGTATTAGGCGGCGCACTGTAATTTACAGGGCGGCCGCTTAGCGTAGGGGTGGTTAGCTGAAAATACATCGAGGAAAATAAACAAGAATCAAACGAGAAAGAAGAAATTAGAATCTAACGATCCAATCATTCACACGTATTAGGCGGCGCACTGTAATGCACAGGGCGGCCGCTTAGCGTAGGAATGGTTGAGATTAAGCATTACTCAATGTTACAAGTCAAGGGAGAATACCATAGCAATGACTGTTCGCAATTGGTTGTGAGGCTGTAGCGCACAGCCGACAAGCTAGCTTCAGCATGCAGGGTATTATATTATATTAAATAAAGAAAGGAAATAAATAAAATAGATAAAAGAGATTAAATTAAATGAATTAAATTAATGAAATAAATAAACAAATAAATAAAGAAAGAAGAAGCAGGCGACAAATAGTGTTAAAACCCTATTGCGCTAAATTAATTTTGAATCTTAGAAGGAGAAAATTACTCATAATAATTAATTACAGAACTTCATTTCACATACGGATACTCGAGGATCCACCGCACACACTATATACAAGCAATTCGGAATTCAACACGTATCCTTAAGTAAACTACACAACCATAATAAGCGCACAGCGATTCACCGCTTTTCACAAACAACACACTTCTATTAATTTATAAGTCAGAATATTGAGATAAGGGACACAAACATTGACACTAACACAAACAATACATAGACGTGATAGAACGATGTCGAATCCAACAGAAGGACATTAGGTTAGGAAGCCAACGAGCGTACTAGAGGCCATCAAGGTAACAGACCTGGTGGAAATAATTCCGAAATTTGAAGGTGAAGGGGGAAAGTTAGATGGTTTTATAGCAGCAGTAGAACAGATATTGAGCCTGATTAAGGGAGAAGAAAGATCAAATATAGGAGTGATAGCACTTCGAGCTGTCCGAAGCAAGATAGTAGGAGCGGCGGACAGGGTCCTGGATTTGGACGAAGCAGAGTTGAATTGGGATCAGATCAAGGGAATATTGGTCTCCCATTTTAAGGACAAGAGATCAGAGCAGGATTTAATAATGAAGTTGACCAACATTAGAGAAAGGAAGTTGGAAGTGGAGGCCTTGTATACCAAGGACATTACATTGAAAAAGGCTCCATAGAAATATGGAGGGGCTGAACATAGCAAAAGCTTACGAAATAGCTTGCAGGGAAATGAACCTGTTAGCCTTGGCGGAACCCAAATCAGATCAGAAAGCACAGGACTCAACGGAGTCAAAAGATAAGGCTACTGAGGAAGTTCAGAAACAAGAGGGGAAAGAGGAGTCCCAACCAAGTGGAACCCATAGGGAAACAGGCGTTTGGTCGCAGTACAGGTGGGGAAGAAACGACCAACCTCCGTTTCCGATGCCATTTACTATGCCAAATATGAATGGTTGGCCTGGATTTGGGTACCCATACCCGATGATGGGAAATCCATTTAGGGCAGACAACTTTAATCAAGGAGAGACCTCCAATTATCAAAGACCGTATCGTAATTTTCAGAACAGGAATTCGAGATGGAATCAAGGACAGGCAAACACGGACCGACCATGGAACAACTATGGCTATAATAACAACAATGGCAGAGATAGAGGACAGTTAGCAATAGAAGCACCAACGAACACAGAGGGCAGCGGACAGTCAAGAATGTCCAAGAACGTTAATAACTCGAATAACTCAGGACAATCCAGGCAGTCTTACAACTCGTACAGATCCAACAACTCGAACAATTCCAACAATTCAGGTCGATCTTTTAATACAAATAACACCTCAGATAGGATGGGTAATCAGGCATCGATTAGGGGACAATTGCATAATATCCAAGGAACTAGAAAAACCCATTCAACGTTGCCCTATTTGTTAATACAGATTACCCCGAAAGATCAATAAAACTATTGATCGATACAGGATCAACCTTTTCGTTTATTCGGCCAGAGTTTGTACATCCCCAGTACATAAGTAAATTGAAAGACCCAATAACCATTAAAACTATTGCACATTTACATGAGGTTAAGAGGGAAGCATTCTTACCAATGTTCACGGAGTTAGGTGGAATTGGTAAAATGAGAGTGCTCCTCTTTAAATTTCACAACGTCTTTGAGGGACTGATCGGAATGGATATGCTACACCAGTTGAAGGCAGTTATTGATATGCAGAAAGGATGGTTCTATATGCTATATGTTGGCGAAGGCACTTGTCCTTCTTATGGCTTAGGAATATCTTCTGATGTTGTCTTATATTTGGCAAAAAGTCTTCCCAAAGGCAAAAATTTTAAACTATATTTTGATAATTGGTTTACGTCTGTAACCCTTCTGATTTCGTTGAAGGAAATAGGAATCATTGCAACAGGTACTGTACTTAAAAATCGCAAAACTGCAACACCGATGACCAAATGCCTTAAATGCAAAGTCCATCTGTGCTGCAATAACAATAAAAACTGTTTTTTGTCATACCACACTTAAATTGTCATTATAAAAAAAAATATTTCATATTCTTTGAATTATAAAAAAAAACAATGCTTACACACCACTACTGCCCAACGTTGATCACAAGCAACTTTCGCTACCGCCCAAACTAATGGGCGTGGCATACTAAAATTTGTTGCTACATTTTTCTAAAAATAAATGTGAAAACATTAATGATAAAAAAAAAAATTTAATTTCACGGGGAAAAAGTTGGGCGTGAAAGGGTTAAATTATTAATACACAATGTTTGCAATGTTTTTTACCTTAATTCCAAAGTTAAATTGTATACGTTAAATAAATCCAACGTTAAGTAAAGAAACTTAACTGAGGCTTTTTACACATGGTCATTAATATTTTTTTTTGTTTTTTAATAACGCACGCTTGTCTGCGTGCATTCTTGTAAGTAGAAAGAGAATTCAATGGGTAAGCCGTATACAAATTGGTATGTGTGCTAAATATTCATTATTTGCATTGCTCATCGTTTTCGCAGTGTTTATTAACGGTATCAAGCGCATTCAAGTTTAAAGAGAAGCAGGCGATTTGTCAAAATACTTATGCCTACTAGTGTATAAGTCGCTGTTTAAGCCACTGAGCAAGCCTATGTAATGCATGGAAACCACAAGATGTCTTCCCCGCTGTAGGTTGACAAATATTTCCATTAATTTTAACGCTGGAAAACAAATAAATATAAAATAAAATAAAATATTAAGCACAAAGCTTTTTTTTATACTGATTAGGTATTAGTTTGGGCGGTGTGCACTGTAATAATATGGTGTCGATAATGGCTTCAACGCTAAGTGTGGTATGTGAGAGAATGTTTAAACGACCGACTGTATAACAGAGGGGATATTAAATGAGTATGACAACAGAAAGAAATGCCTATAATCTGTTCATAACTGTATCATAACTGTATCATAATGATTCAATTCCACTTTTTAAAAATAAAGAGGTTCATAGCAATGGAATAAGTTTGACCAAACGTCCCTGTGATCTGACACTGACTCCTCAGGTGATACGTGCCAGTCGCTTATATGCGAAGCCACTGAAGTGCTGGAAAGTGTGATGTCGAGAACCTCAGATCTTACCCTAGTAACAAATTTCGGAACATTGCCGAAATTTAGGATTTCTAGATTGTTATTCAAATAAAATTCTAAGAGTGACTCACCTCTTTAATTCACGTCGCTGCTGCCCCATATCACGTTATGTTAGTGATGGGTTAGTGTGTCCTCTTGCAGTATTCTGCCAGTGCAGAGATTTCGGGCGGTGGGCACGCCTCGTCACCGGCAAAGTATACCGATGCCACCACAGTCTTCTTGGCTGCTCCCACATCTTCTACCACGATCGGTACACAGTCCCGCGTGAAAAATTCTGTAAGTATATAATAATTAATACTTCTACATGCCAGGATACAGGCTCTAGGGCTAGAGGCCCGTTGACCCCAAATTACCTTGGCGTTCTTCACATACAGTCCTTTTATTCCCTGGTTATACCAGGGTTCCTGTACCAGGGCTAGCCCAAGATGTTGTTTGGTGAACATCCTTACCAGCACAGCCGAGGCCGCCTTGGCGCGATGGATGTTCACCTGAGCTATCCCCGTACTCCCGACCATTAAATGATCGGCTCCATCGTCGGCGTTGCTGATCTGGAAATACCCAGATCACCAACCGCCGGCATCGCTTCTTCCTTACTCAGCAGGTCTAGTTCCATGCCTAGCTCCTGGGAGGATATCGGGGTCTGATCCCCCATCTCGATGATGGTCGCATCAAGATCCTCATCATCCGCCAGATCCTCGCTGGATTCGGAGAGCTTATTGGGCTTCTCCTTCTCCGCGGAGACTGGTGGATTTCGAGGAGTCTCGACCTGTCTTGTGCCGGATTTGATCGCTTTGGCCTTCTTTAGACCACAAAGTGAGATGTCTCCAAACCTGAAGCTCAGCTTGTGGTCACTAGAGATAATCTTGGCGCATGAGTTGTCATCAATGCCAATGCTGAGGAGCGAGCCACCACCCTCATTCTTCCTTGATATGAGACGCCAGTTCTCAGTGTTCAAGTCATTCTGTTTCTTGATCAATTCCATGATCCACTTTGTTGTTTTGTTCCCTGTCCTGGGGCAGAAGATGGTGATGTTGTGTGACGATGGCAGGTCGTCGCCCATCCTTACCTCCAGGGAGACACCGCTACACTTACTGAGGCTGGGGACTGCTGATTGCAGCCACTCAGCAGTGGTTGCGTTGCGGCAGTCCACTATCAGGTGGCCCACCTTGAAGTGGATTCCTCCAAACTTGATTGGAGAATCCCAACTGGACAGGACTATTTCCTCCAGTAGTGCGTCCTCGAGGTGTGAGAGGTTCTCACTGCTGAGGATGACTTTGGGGTACCCCTCTGGTACGACCGCAACCTTAATGGCCCCAGTTACGGTCGCATATGATGGCTTGCGTACCTCAGTTGCCTTTGCAGCCCTTGAGGTACTTGGGCCATCGAAGGGAGCAGTCAGTGGCCTGCTCTTCTCCACCTTCTGCCTCTTAGGCGTTTCCGTCGGAGGCGTCAGGGTGGTGTTTGCCCGCTTCGAAGCAGAGTTGGGATTTTGCTCTAGCGGCTGCGGTGTCTTGGCCAGAGACAAAGCTTCTGCGACTGACTTGCCCTGCTGAAGGCAACGAGGGGTCATCTATGTGCTAACTACGCGCATGAAATTTGGACTTGAAAGCCTGCCTCCAATGGTAACGCGTTCGCCTTACAGTTCTGCATACCGTACTCAATGAGAAGACTCTGAATACTCTGACTGCCAAGCTCACCATCGCGCTCGATTTCCATACCCAGGAAACGTTTGAGAACGCCGCCATCGACGAAATCGAGTGCGCCAGATACAAGCGACTTCACGTTGTTCAGTTCTTGTTTGTTCGAACTCACCACTATTAGGTCGTCAACGTATACGACAATAATAGTGAAGTTATTTCCAACCTTTCGTGTATAAGTGCAAGCTTCACTAACGCAAGGAACAAAGCCAAATCGTTGAAGCACCTCGTCCAACTTCTCGTTCGAGATACGGACGCTTTGCTTGAGACCGTACAATGACTTGTATAACTTTACGCTCAGGATAGCTCTTATCCACAAACCCTTCCGGTTGCTTCATATATACTACATCTATCAGCTCGCTATTCAGGTACGCGGACGCCACGTCCATCTGATACATGTACACCTTGTACTCAACAGCCAGGGCTATCACCAACCTTATTCATGAATAACGTGCAACAGCAGTAAACGTTTCATCGTAATTAATGCCAAAACGTTGAGCGTAACCCTTTGCGACCAACCGGGATTCGAAACGCTCCATTTTGCCCAAGTGATCTCTCTTCACAGAAAAAACCCATTTACAGCCAATCAGCTTTTCACCTTTAGGTTGCTCTTCCAATGGCCATGTATTGTTGGAACGCAGCGAATCAATCTTTTTTTGCATCGAATCTCTCCATTCCTTAGCCTGCGCCGACTGTATTGGGCACCTGAATGTCATCGGCAGCTATGACATTCACCACGTTGTATTGTTTACGTGGCCGTCCAGGTCGACCAGTATGTAGGTTTTTAGGACGCCCTGGGCCTCTCTTACGGCCTCCTTGATTGTTGTCGTCGGTTTCTTCTGCTTCTCCCTTAGTTTCATCGTCATGACTCTCTTCAGTGGTCGCAGCTTCTATAGCAGGATTTACCTTATCTGCCACAAAGTCATCAAACTGCAGATCAACAGCGTCACATGCTTGCTAGTCTTGAAGTCCAGCTAGTTCACATCAGCAACGTATGCGGCTCCCTTGCTGCCATGTTTTACCAAGTCATCTTTTAGGAATATGACATATCTAGCATCAATAATCGTTTCCTTTTAAAGGTTGTGCAAACGATACGCCTTCGCCGTCTCGGAGTATCCGACCAACATGTATTCAACACCTTTTGGTTTGAACTTCTTCCGGTGAGTTTTATCCAGAACAATCGCCCTCGCGCCAAACACTCTCAGGTGAGATACCGATGTCTTCTTGCCCGATCACGCCTCGAACGGCGTTACTGCAGGCAACGTTTTCGTCTCAGATCGATTTCGCAGATAGACAGCCGTGTTAAGAGCCCGAGCCCAAACCATTTCGTCAACACACGCATGAACTAGCATGCTCCGTGCCATCTCCACCTATTAGCATGCTCCGCCACATTTGCTGGGGAGTGTAAGGAACAGTTGGTTGCCGTTTTATGGCAATACTTACCAAGAAACTGTTAAATTTCTCACTGACATAATCCCGGCCGTTGTCAATTTATCAAGTATTTCGTCTCTTGTCTTTAAGAAACACACAGACACAGCGCGTTTTATCGTCTATAAGCGTCGCAAAATATCGTGCACCGCCAAGGGCTTATTGCTTTCCGCAAATCTTACATTTTGCACACGTTTCACACACACGTTCTTTTATATGAAAACTAATGTTTGCATCGAAGCCGAACACTTCGCCATTTATGGCAATCCTTTGTAAACGTGTGTAGTTCAAGTGACCGAATTGTACCATTTTTCCATTTGCGCTAGTTACCGCCTCAGCATTTACCCTCGGCGGTCCCCCGCCAAAGCCGCCTCGACAACCAGAGCCATAGAGAGCTGAGACAGAATATCAGCTAACTGACGAAATGCTGCATCGACGATCCTAACATTGACCACTCGACAAACAGAAAACCGCATCCGCTCCACTTCTACTTTTCAGCCAGATCAGCACTTTAAGTAAACAATATGTAACAAACAGAGTCGCGAATAACTCGAGGTAGAAATAAAGCATTCATTCTGAATATTGAAATCAACTCGAACAGACGTCTTATTTCTCTGGACTTAAATCCAAATTGAATACAAATCGAAGACACCCCGCAGCTTCCCCCAGGGACTATCAACCACGAGAACCTACTTACCAGAACTGGCGCAGTCGGAGGCCCTTGGACTAAGGACGAATTCATCAAAAAGGAATTCGCTACGACCAAGGATGTGGATTAGATTAACAATAGCATTGTAAGACCATGTGAGTAGAGTGAAGTATGTGCAATGGAGGTGTCGATAATGAAAGCGAAAGTAAAATTAAATAATGAATTTCCAAGCAACGGGAAGAAAGGAAACAAGTGCAATAACAGAAAATCAAAAAAAAAATAAATAAATAAAGCCAGAAATAACAAAAGAGTAAGGGAAAATATATGAAGAAAAATTAATTAAAAGAATGGAGGAGAAACGACATGCATGAGACGAACTTGGTTCGAAAACGAACGGGAGGTCGGGGCTCGATGGCAACCACCCGAATGTGCGTCCAACTTCTACGACAACCGCCGAGTTCGCTCGGTATGGCAGCGGCCGACGCCTGTTTACTCGGATGTACCGCGTCGGAACGTCGAACAGTCGACATCCGACTAGGTTCGATGTCGTCTGATCGAGTCGGTCGTGGCGACATTCGGTTCGGGTCGAACATTTCCGCTTATCAGGCCACTCGTTCGAACCTTGCATACAAGTTCAGGGACGGATTAAAGGGCGTAGTGGCGCCCAAAGAATAATAAGAAATTAAACGATGCGGCCATTCACATGTATTGGGCGGCGCACTGCAACGCGCAGGGCGGCTGCCTAGCGTAGGAATGGTAACGCATAGGTATATTTGGAAAAAATTAGCAAAAGGTGAAGTTAAAATAATAAAGTTGAATTTTAGCGATCTAACCATTCACATGTATTAGGCGGCGCACTGTAATTTACAGGGCGGCCGCTTAGCGTAGGGGTTGTTAGCTGAAAATACATCGAGGAAAATAAACAAGAATCAAACGGGAAAGAAGAAATTAGAATCTAACGATCCAATCATTCACACGTATTAGGCGGCGCACTGTAATGCACAGGGCGGCCGCTTAGCGTAGGAATGGTTGAGATTAAGCATTACTCAATGTTACAAGTCAAGGGAGAATACCATAGCAATGACTGTTCGCAATTGGTTGTGAGGCTGTAGCGCACAGCCGACAAGCTAGCTTCAGCATGCAGGGTATTATATTATATTAAATAAAGAAAGGAAATAAATAAAATAGATAAAAGAGATTAAATTAAATGAATTAAATTAATGAAATAAATAAACAAATAAATAAAGAAAGAAGAAGCAGGCGACAAATAGTGTTAAAACCCTATTGCGCTAAATTAATTTTGAATCTTAGAAGGAGAAAATTACTCATAATAATTAATTACAGAACTCCATTTTACATACGGATACTCGAGGATCCACCGCACACACTATATACAAGCAATTCGGAATTCAACACGTATCCTTAAGTAAACTACACAACCATAATAAGCGCACAGCGATTCACCGCTTTTCACAAACAACACACTTCTATTAATTTATAAGTCAGAATATTGAGATAAGGGACACAAACATTGACACTAACACAAACAATACATAGACTTGATAGAACGATGTCGAATCCAACAGAAGGACATTAGGTTAGGAAGCCAACGAGCGTACTAGAGGCCATCAAGGTAATAGACCTGGTGGAAATAATTCCGAAATTTGAAGGTGAAGGGGGAAAGTTAGATGGTTTTATAGCAGCAGTAGAACAGATATTGAGCCTGATTAAGGGAGAAGAAAGATCAAATATAGGAGTGATAGCACTTCGAGCTGTCCGAAGCAAGATAGTAGGAGCGGCGGACAGGGTCCTGGATTTGGACGAAGCAGAGTTGAATTGGGATCAGATCAAGGGAATATTGGTCTCCCATTTTAAGGACAAGAGATCAGAGCAGGATTTAATAATGAAGTTGACCAACATTAGAGAAAGGAAGTTGGAAGTGGAGGCCTTGTATACCAAGGACATTACATTGAAAAAGGCTCCATAGAAATATGGAGGGGCTGAACATAGCAAAAGCTTACGAAATAGCTTGCAGGGAAATGAACCTGTTAGCCTTGGCGGAACCCAAATCAGATCAGAAAGCACAGGACTCAACGGAGTCAAAAGATAAGGCTACTGAGGAAGTTCAGAAACAAGAGGGGAAAGAGGAGTCCCAACCAAGTGGAACCCATAGGGAAACAGGCGTTTGGTCGCAGTACAGGTGGGGAAGAAACGACCAACCTCCGTTTCCGATGCCATTTACTATGCCAAATATGAATGGTTGGCCTGGATTTGGGTACCCGTACCCGATGATGGGAAATCCATTTAGGGCAGACAACTTTAATCAAGGAGAGACCTCCAATTATCAAAGACCGTATCGTAATTTTCAGAACAGGAATTCGAGATGGAATCAAGGACAGGCAAACACGGACCGACCATGGAACAACTATGGCTATAATAACAACAATGGCAGAGATAGAGGACAGTTAGCAATAGAAGCACCAACGAACACAGAGGGCAGCGGACAGAATGTCCAAGAACGTTAATAACTCGAATAACTCAGGACAATCCAGGCAGTCTTACAACTCGTACAGATCCAACAACTCGAACAATTCCAACAATTCAGGTCGATCTTTTAATACAAATAACACCTCAGATAGGATGGGTAATCAGGCATCGATTAGGGGACAATTGCGTAATATCCAAGAGGACGATGCAAATTTTCCCCAATCAGCCTCGAACAACCCTCAGGATATTTAGGAACTAGAAAAACCCATTCAACGTTGCCCTATTTGTTAATACAGATTACCCCCGAAAGATCAATAAAACTATTGATCGATACAGGATCAACCTTTTCGTTTATTCGGCCAGAGTTTGTACATCCCCAGTACATAAGTAAATTGAAAGACCCAATAACCATTAAAACTATTGCACATTTACATGAGGTTAAGAGGGAAGCATTCTTACCAATGTTCACGGAGTTAGGTGGAATTGGTAAAATGAGAGTGCTCCTCTTTAAATTTCACAACGTCTTTGAGGGACTGATCGGAATGGATATGCTACACCAGTTGAAGGCAGTTATTGATATGCAGAAAGGATGGTTCTATATGCTATATGTTGGCGAAGGCACTTGTCCTTCTTATGGCTTAGGAATATCTTCTGATGTTGTCTTATATTTGGCAAAAAGTCTTCCCAAAGGCAAAAATTTTAAACTATATTTTGATAATTGGTTTACGTCTGTAACCCTTCTGATTTCGTTGAAGGAAATAGGAATCATTGCAACAGGTACTGTACTTAAAAATCGCAAAACTGCAACACCGATGACCAAATGCCTTAAATGCAAAGTCCATCTGTGCTGCAATAACAATAAAAACTGTTTTTTGTCATACCACACTTAAATTGTCATTATAAAAAAAAATATTTCATATTCTTTGAATTATAAAAAAAAACAATGCTTACACACCACTACTGCCCAACGTTGATCACAAGCAACTTTCGCTACCGCCCAAACTAATGGGCGTGGCATACTAAAATTTGTTGCTACATTTTTCTAAAAATAAATGTGAAAACATTAATGATAAAAAAAAAAATTTAATTTCACGGGGAAAAAGTTGGGCGTGAAAGGGTTAAATTATTAATACACAATGTTTGCAATGTTTTTTACCTTAATTCCAAAGTTAAATTGTATACGTTAAATAAATCCAACGTTAAGTAAAGAAACTTAACTGAGGCTTTTTACACATGGTCATTAATATTTTTTTTTGTTTTTTAATAACGTACGCTTGTCTGCGTGCATTCTTGTAAGTAGAAAGAGAATTCAATGGGTAAGCCGTATACAAATTGGTATGTGTGCTAAATATTCATTATTTGCATTGCTCATCGTTTTCGCAGTGTTTATTAACGGTATCAAGCGCATTCAAGTTTAAAGAGAAGCAGGCGATTTGTCAAAATACTTATGCCTACTAGTGTATAAGTCGCTGTTTAAGCCACTGAGCAAGCCTATGTAATGCATGGAAACCACAAGATGTCTTCCCCGCTGTAGGTTGACAAATATTTCAATTAATTTTAACGCTGGAAAACAAATAAATATAAAATAAAATAAAATATTAAGCACAAAGCTTTTTTTATACTGATTAGGTATTAGTTTGGGCGGTGTGCACTGTAATAATATGGTGTCGATAATGGCTTCAACGCTAAGTGTGGTATGTGAGAGAATGTTTAAACGACCGACTGTATAACAGAGGGGATATTAAATGAGTATGACAACAGAAAGAAATGCCTATAATCTGTTCATAACTGTATCATAACTGTATCATAATGATTCAATTCCACTTTTTAAAAATAAAGAGGTTCATAGCAATGGAATAAGTTTGACTAAACGTCCCTGTGATCTCACACTGACTCCTCAGGTGATACGTGCCAGTCGCTTATATGCGAAGCCACTGAAGTGCTGGAAAGTGTGATGTCGAGAACCTCAGATCTTACCCTAGTAACAAATTTCGGAACATTGCCGAAATTTAGGATTTCTAGATTGTTATTCAAATAAAATTCTAAGAGTGACTCACCTCTTTAATTCACGTCGCTGCTGCCCCATATCACGTTATGTTAGTGATGGGGTAGTGTGTCCTCTTGCAGTATTCTGCCAGTGCAGAGATTTCGGGCGGTGGGCACGCCTCGTCACCGGCAAAGTATACCGATGCCACCACAGTCTTCTTGGCTGCTCCCACATCTTCTACCACGATCGGTACACAGTCCCGCGTGAGAAATTCTGTAAGTATATAATAATTAATACTTCTACATGCCAGGATACAGGCTCTAGGGCTAGAGGCCCGTTGATCCCAAATTACCTTGGCGTTCTTCACATACAGTCCTTTTATTCCCTGGTTATACCAGGGTTCCTGTACCAGGGCTAGCCCAAGATGTTGTTTGGTGAACATCCTTACCAGCACAGCCGAGGCCGCCTTGGCGCGATGGATGTTCACCTGAGCTATCCCCGTACTCCCGACCATTAAATGATCGGCTCCATCGTCGGCGTTGCTGATCTGGAGATACCCAGATCACCATCCGCCGGCATCGCTTCTTCCTTACTCAGCAGGTCTAGTTCCATGCCTAGCTCCTGAGAGGATATCGGGGTCTGATCCCCCATCTCGATGATGGTCGCATCAAGATCCTCATCATCCGCCAGATCCTCGCTGGATTCGGAGAGCTTATTGGGCTTCTCCTTCTCCGCGGAGACTGGTGGATTTCGAGGAGTCTCGACCTGTCTTGTGCCGGATTTGATCGCTTTGGCCTTCTTTAGACCACAAAGTGAGATGTCTCCAAACCTGAAGCTCAGCTTGTGGTCACTAGAGATAATCTTGGCGCATGAGTTGTCATAAATGCCAAGGCTGAGGAGCGAGCCACCACCCTCATTCTTCCTTGATATGAGACGCCAGTTCTCAGTGTTCAAGTCATTCTGTTTCTTGATCAATTCCATGATCCACTTTGTTGTTTTGTCCCCTGTCCTGGGGCAGAAGATGGTGATGTTGTGTGACGATGGCAGGTCGTCGCCCATCCTTACCTCCAGGGAGACACCGCTACACTTACTGAGGCTGGGGACTGCTGATTGCAGCCACTCAGCAGTGGTTGCGTTGCGGCAGTCCACTATCAGGTGGCCCACCTTGAAGTGGATTCCTCCAAACTTGATTGGAGAATCCCAACTGGACAGGACTATTTCCTCCAGTAGTGCGTCCTCGAGGTGTGAGAGGTTCTCACTGCTGAGGATGACTTTGGGGTACCCCTCTGGTACGACCGCAACCTTAATGGCCCCAGTTACGGTCGCATATGATGGCTTGCGTACCTCAGTTGCCTTTGCAGCCCTTGAGGTACTTGGGCCATCGAAGGGAGCAGTCAGTGGCCTGCTCTTCTCCACCTTCTGCCTCTTAGGCGTTTCCGTCGGAGGCGTCAGGGTGGTGTTTGCCCGCTTCGAAGCAGAGTTGGGATTTTGCTCTAGCGGCTGCGGTGTCTTGGCCAGAGACAAAGCTTCTGCGACTGACTTGCCCTGCTGAAGGCAACGAGGGGTCATCTATGTGCTAACTACGCGCATGAAATTTGGACTTGAAAGCCTGCCTCCAATGGTAACGCGTTCGCCTTACAGTTCTGCATACCGTACTCAATGAGAAGACTCTGAATACTCTGACTGCCAAGCTCACCATCGCGCTCGATTTCCATACCCAGGAAACGTTTGAGAACGCCGCCATCGACGAAATCGAGTGCGCCAGATACAAGCGACTTCACGTTGTTCAGTTCTTGTTTGTTCGAACTCACCACTATTAGGTCGTCAACGTATACGACAATAATAGTGAAGTTATTTCCAACCTTTCGTGTATAAGTGCAAGCTTCACTAACGCAAGGAACAAAGCCAAATCGTTGAAGCACCTCGTCCAACTTCTCGTTCGAGATACGGACGCTTTGCTTGAGACCGTACAATGACTTGTATAACTTTACGCTCAGGATAGCTCTTATCCACAAACCCTTCCGGTTGCTTCATATATACTACATCTATCAGCTCGCTATTCAGGTACGCGGACGCCACGTCCATCTGATACATGTACACCTTGTACTCAACAGCCAGGGCTATCACCAACCTTATTCATGAATAACGTGCAACAGCAGTAAACGTTTCATCGTAATTAATGCCAAAACGTTGAGCGTAACCCTTTGCGACCAACCGGGATTCGAAACGCTCCATTTTGCCCAAGTGATCTCTCTTCACAGAAAAAACCCATTTACAGCCAATCAGCTTTTCACCTTTAGGTTGCTCTTCCAATGGCCATGTATTGTTGGAACGCAGCGAATCAATCTTTTTTTGCATCGAATCTCTCCATTCCTTAGCCTGCGCCGACTGTATTGGGCACCTGAATGTCATCGGCAGCTATGACATTCACCACGTTGTATTGTTTACGTGGCCGTCCAGGTCGACCAGTATGTAGGTTTTTAGGACGCCCTGGGCCTCTCTTACGGCCTCCTTGATTGTTGTCGTCGGTTTCTTCTGCTTCTCCCTTAGTTTCATCGTCATGACTCTCTTCAGTGGTCGCAGCTTCTATAGCAGGATTTACCTTATCTGCCACAAAGTCATCAAACTGCAGATCAACAGCGTCACATGCTTGCTAGTCTTGAAGTCCAGCTAGTTCACATCAGCAACGTATGCGGCTCCCTTGCTGCCATGTTTTACCAAGTCATCTTTTAGGAATATGACATGTCTAGCATCAATAATCGTTTCCTTTTAAAGGTTGTTCAAACGATACGCCTTCGCCGTCTCGGAGTATCCGACCAACATGTATTCAACACCTTTTGGTTTGAACTTCTTCCGGTGAGTTTTATCCAGAACAATCGCCCTCGCGCCAAACACTCTCAGGTGAGATACCGATGTCTTCTTGCCCGATCACGCCTCGAACGGCGTTACTGCAGGCAACGTTTTCGTCTCAGATCGATTTCGCAGATAGACAGCCGTGTTAAGAGCCCGAGCCCAAACCATTTCGTCAACAGACGCATGAACTAGCATGCTCCGTGCCATCTCCACCTATTAGCATGCTCCTCCACATTTGCTGGGGAGTGTAAGGAACAGTTGGTTGCCGTTTTATGGCAATACTTACCAAGAAACTGTTAAATTTCTCACTGACATAATCCCGGCCGTTGTCAATTTATCAAGTATTTCGTCTCTTGTCTTTAAGAAACACACAGACACAGCGCGTTTTATCGTCTATAAACGTCGCAAAATATCGTGCACCGCCAAGGGCTTATTGCTTTCCGCAAATCTTACATTTTGCACACGTTTCACACACACGTTCTTTTATATGAAAACTAATGTTTGCATCGAAGCCGAACACTTCGCCATTTATGGCAATCCTTTGTAAAAGTTCAAGTGACCGAATTGTACCATTTTTCCATTTGCGCTAGTTACCGCCTCAGCATTTACCCTCGGCGGTCCCCCGCCAAAGCCGCCTCGACAACCAGAGCCATAGAGAGCTGAGACAGAATATCAGCTAACTGACGAAATGCTGCATCGACGATCCTAACATTGACCACTCGACAAACAGAAAACCGCATCCGCTCCACTTCTACTTTTCAGCCAGATCAGCACTTTAAGTAAACAATATGTAACAAACAGAGTCGCGAATAACTCGAGGTAGAAATAAAGCATTCATTCTGAATATTGAAATCAACTCGAACAGACGTCTTATTTGTCTGGACTTAAATCCAAATTGAATACAAATCGAAGACACCCCGCAGCTTCCCCCAGGGACTATCAACCACGAGAACCTACTTACCAGAACTGGCGCAGTCGGAGGCCCTTGGACTAAGGACGAATTCATCAAAAAGGAATTCGCTACGACCAAGGATGTGGATTAGATTAACAATAGCATTGTAAGACCATGTGAGTAGAGTGAAGTATGTGCAATGGAGGTGTCGATAATGAAAGCGAAAGTAAAATTAAATAATGAATTTCCAAGCAACGGGAAGAAAGGAAACAAGTGCAATAACAGAAAATCAAAAAAAAAAATAAATAAATAAAGCCAGAAATAACAAAAGAGTAAGGGAAAATATATGAAGAAAAATTAATTAAAAGAATGGAGGAGAAACGACATGCATGAGACGAACTTGGTTCGAAAACGAACGGGAGGTCGGGGCTCGATGGCAACCACCCGAATGTGCGTCCAACTTCTACGACAACCGCCGAGTTCGCTCGGTATGGCAGCGGCCGACGCTTGTTTACTCGGATGTACCGCGTCGGAACGTCGAACAGTCGACATCCGACTAGGTTCGATGTCGTCTGATCGAGTCGGTCGTGGCGACATTCGGTTCGGGTCGAACATTTCCGCTTATCAGGCCACTCGTTCGAACCTTGCATACAAGTTCAGGGACGGATTAAAAGGCGTAGTGGCGCCCAAAGAATAATAAGAAATTAAACGATGCGGCCATTCACATGTATTGGGCGGCGCACTGCAACGCGCAGGGCGGCTGCCTAGCGTAGGAATGGTAACGCATAGGTATATTTGGAAAAAATTAGCAAAAGGTGAAGTTAAAATAATAAAGTTGAATTTTAGCGATCTAACCATTCACATGTATTAGGCGGCGCACTGTAATTTACAGGGCGGCCGCTTAGCGTAGGGGTGGTTAGCTGAAAATACATCGAGGAAAATAAACAAGAATCAAACGGGAAAGAAGAAATTAGAATCTAACGATCCAATCATTCACACGTATTAGGCGGCGCACTGTAATGCACAGGGCGGCCGCTTAGCGTAGGAATGGTTGAGATTAAGCATTACTCAATGTTACAAGTCAAGGGAGAATACCATAGCAATGACTGTTCGCAATTGGTTGTGAGGCTGTAGCGCACAGCCGACAAGCTAGCTTCAGCATGCAGGGTATTATATTATATTAAATAAAGAAAGGAAATAAATAAATTAATGAAATAAATAAACAAATAAATAAAGAAAGAAGAAGCAGGCGACAAATAGTGTTAAAACCCTATTGCGCTAAATTAATTTTGAATCTTAGAAGGAGAAAATTACTCATAATAATTAATTACAGAACTTCATTTCACATACGGATACTCGAGGATCCACCGCACACACTATATACAAGCAATTCGGAATTCAACACGTATCCTTAAGTAAACTACACAACCATAATAAGCGCACAGCGATTCACCGCTTTTCACAAACAACACACTTCTATTAATTTATAAGTCAGAATATTGAGATAAGGGACACAAACATTGACACTAACACAAACAATACATAGACGTGATAGAACGATGTCGAATCCAACAGAAGGACATTAGGTTAGGAAGCCAACGAGCGTTCTAGAGGCCATCAAGGTAACAGACCTGGTGGAAATAATTCCGAAATTTGAAGGTGAAGGGGGAAAGTTAGATGGTTTTATAGCAGCAGTAGAACAGATATTGAGCCTGATTAAGGGAGAAGAAAGATCAAATATAGGAGTGATAGCACTTCGAGCTGTCCGAAGCAAGATAGTAGGAGCGGCGGACAGGGTCCTGGATTTGGACGAAGCAGAGTTGAATTGGGATCAGATCAAGGGAATATTGGTCTCCCATTTTAAGGACAAGAGATCAGAGCAGGATTTAATAATGAAGTTGACCAACATTAGAGAAAGGAAGTTGGAAGTGGAGGCCTTGTATACCAAGGACATTACATTGAAAAAGGCTCCATAGAAATATGCAGGGGCTGAACATAGCAAAAGCTTACGAAATAGCTTGCAGGGAAATGAACCTGTTAGCCTTGGCGGAACCCAAATCAGATCAGAAAGCACAGGACTCAACGGAGTCAAATGATAAGGCTACTGAGGAAGTTCAGAAACAAGAGGGGAAAGAGGAGTCCCAACCAAGTGGAACCCATAGGGAAACAGGCGTTTGGTCGCAGTACAGGTGGGGAAGAAACGACCAACCTCCGTTTCCGATGCCATTTACTATGCCAAATATGAATGGTTGGCCTGGATTTGGGTACCCATACCCGATGATGGGAAATCCATTTAGGGCAGACAACTTTAATCAAGGAGAGACCTCCAATTATCAAAGACCGTATCGTAATTTTCAGAACAGGAATTCGAGATGGAATCAAGGACAGGCAAACACGGACCGACCATGGAACAACTATGGCTATAATAACAACAATGGCAGAGATAGAGGACAGTTAGCAATAGAAGCACCAACGAACACAGAGGGCAGCGGACAGTCAAGAATGTCCAAGAACGTTAATAACTCGAATAACTCAGGACAATCCAGGCAGTCTTACAACTCGTACAGATCCAACAACTCGAACAATTCCAACAATTCAGGTCGATCTTTTAATACAAATAACACCTCAGATAGGATGGGTAATCAGGCATCGATTAGGGGACAATTGCATAATATCCAAGGAACTAGAAAAACCCATTCAACGTTGCCCTATTTGTTAATACAGATTACCCCCGAAAGATCAATAAAACTATTGATCGATACAGGATCAACCTTTTCGTTTATTCGGCCAGAGTTTGTACATCCCCAGTACATAAGTAAATTGAAAGACCCAATAACCATTAAAACTATTGCACATTTACATGAGGTTAAGAGGGAAGCATTCTTACCAATGTTCACGGAGTTAGGTGGAATTGGTAAAATGAGAGTGCTCCTCTTTAAATTTCACAACGTCTTTGAGGGACTGATCGGAATGGATATGCTACACCAGTTGAAGGCAGTTATTGATATGCAGAAAGGATGGTTCTATATGCTATATGTTGGCGAAGGCACTTGTCCTTCTTATGGCTTAGGAATATCTTCTGATGTTGTCTTATATTTGGCAAAAAGTCTTCCCAAAGGCAAAAATTTTAAACTATATTTTGATAATTGGTTTACGTCTGTAACCCTTCTGATTTCGTTGAAGGAAATAGGAATCATTGCAACAGGTACTGTACTTAAAAATCGCAAAACTGCAACACCGATGACCAAATGCCTTAAATGCAAAGTCCATCTGTGCTGCAATAACAATAAAAACTGTTTTTTGTCATACCACACTTAAATTGTCATTATAAAAAAAATATTTCATATTCTTTGAATTATAAAAAAAAACAATGCTTACACACCACTACTGCCCAACGTTGATCACAAGCAACTTTCGCTACCGCCCAAACTAATGGGCGTGGCATACTAAAATTTGTTGCTACATTTTTCTAAAAATAAATGTGAAAACATTAATGATAAAAAAAAAAATTTAATTTCACGGGGAAAAAGTTGGGCGTGAAAGGGTTAAATTATTAATACACAATGTTTGCAATGTTTTTTACCTTAATTCCAAAGTTAAATTGTATACGTTAAATAAATCCAACGTTAAGTAAAGAAACTTAACTGAGGCTTTTTACACATGGTCATTAATATTTTTTTTTGTTTTTTAATAACGCACGCTTGTCTGCGTGCATTCTTGTAAGTAGAAAGAGAATTCAATGGGTAAGCCGTATACAAATTGGTATGTGTGCTAAATATTCATTATTTGCATTGCTCATCGTTTTCGCAGTGTTTATTAACGGTATCAAGCGCATTCAAGTTTAAAGAGAAGCAGGCGATTTGTCAAAATACTTATGCCTACTAGTGTATAAGTCGCTGTTTAAGCCACTGAGCAAGCCTATGTAATGCATGGAAACCACAAGATGTCTTCCCCGCTGTAGGTTGACAAATATTTCCATTAATTTTAACGCTGGAAAACAAATAAATATAAAATAAAATAAAATATTAAGCACAAAGCTTTTTTTTATACTGATTAGGTATTAGTTTGGGCGGTGTGCACTGTAATAATATGGTGTCGATAATGGCTTCAACGCTAAGTGTGGTATGTGAGAGAATGTTTAAACGACCGACTGTATAACAGAGGGGATATTAAATGAGTATGACAACAGAAAGAAATGCCTATAATCTGTTCATAACTGTATCATAACTGTATCATAATGATTCAATTCCACTTTTTAAAAATAAAGAGGTTCATAGCAATGGAATAAGTTTGACCAAACGTCCCTGTGATCTGACACTGACTCCTCAGGTGATACGTGCCAGTCGCTTATATGCGAAGCCACTGAAGTGCTGGAAAGTGTGATGTCGAGAACCTCAGATCTTACCCTAGTAACAAATTTCGGAACATTGCCGAAATTTAGGATTTCTAGATTGTTATTCAAATAAAATTCTAAGAGTGACTCACCTCTTTAATTCACGTCGCTGCTGCCCCATATCACGTTATGTTAGTGATGGGTTAGTGTGTCCTCTTGCAGTATTCTGCCAGTGCAGAGATTTCGGGCGGTGGGCACGCCTCGTCACCGGCAAAGTATACCGATGCCACCACAGTCTTCTTGGCTGCTCCCACATCTTCTACCACGATCGGTACACAGTCCCGGGTGAAAAATTCTGTAAGTATATAATAATTAATACTTCTACATGCCAGGATACAGGCTCTAGGGCTAGAGGCCCGTTGATCCCAAATTACCTTGGCGTTCTTCACATACAGTCCTTTTATTCCCTGGTTATACCAGGGTTCCTGTACCAGGGCTAGCCCAAGATGTTGTTTGGTGAACATCCTTACCAGCACAGCCGAGGCCGCCTTGGCGCGATGGATGTTCACCTGAGCTATCCCCGTACTCCCGACCATTAAATGATCGGCTCCATCGTCGGCGTTGCTGATCTGGAAATACCCAGATCACCAACCGCCGGCATCGCTTCTTCCTTACTCAGCAGGTCTAGTTCCATGCCTAGCTCCTGGGAGGATATCGGGGTCTGATCCCCCATCTCGATGATGGTCGCATCAAGATCCTCATCATCCGCCAGATCCTCGCTGGATTCGGAGAGCTTATTGGGCTTCTCCTTCTCCGCGGAGACTGGTGGATTTCGAGGAGTCTCGACCTGTCTTGTGCCGGATTTGATCGCTTTGGCCTTCTTTAGACCACAAAGTGAGATGTCTCCAAACCTGAAGCTCAGCTTGTGGTCACTAGAGATAATCTTGGCGCATGAGTTGTCATCAATGCCATTCTTCCTTGATATGAGACGCCAGTTCTCAGTGTTCAAGTCATTCTGTTTCTTGATCAATTCCATGATCCACTTTGTTGTTTTGTCCCCTGTCCTGGGGCAGAAGATGGTGATGTTGTGTGACGATGGCAGGTCGTCGCCCATCCTTACCTCCAGGGAGACACCGCTACACTTACTGAGGCTGGGGACTGCTGATTGCAGCCACTCAGCAGTGGTTGCGTTGCGGCAGTCCACTATCAGGTGGCCCACCTTGAAGTGGATTCCTCCAAACTTGATTGGAGAATCCCAACTGGACAGGACTATTTCCTCCAGTAGTGCGTCCTCGAGGTGTGAGAGGTTCTCACTGCTGAGGATGACTTTGGGGTACCCCTCTGGTACGACCGCAACCTTAATGGCCCCAGTTACGGTCGCATATGATGGCTTGCGTACCTCAGTTGCCTTTGCAGCCCTTGAGGTACTTGGGCCATCGAAGGGAGCAGTCAGTGGCCTGCTCTTCTCCACCTTCTGCCTCTTAGGCGTTTCCGTCGGAGGCGTCAGGGTGGTGTTTGCCCGCTTCGAAGCAGAGTTGGGATTTTGCTCTAGCGGCTGCGGTGTCTTGGCCAGAGACAAAGCTTCTGCGACTGACTTGCCCTGCTGAAGGCAACGAGGGGTCATCTATGTGCTAACTACGCGCATGAAATTTGGACTTGAAAGCCTGCCTCCAATGGTAACGCGTTCGCCTTACAGTTCTGCATACCGTACTCAATGAGAAGACTCTGAATACTCTGACTGCCAAGCTCACCATCGCGCTCGATTTCCATACCCAGGAAACGTTTGAGAACGCCGCCATCGACGAAATCGAGTGCGCCAGATACAAGCGACTTCACGTTGTTCAGTTCTTGTTTGTTCGAACTCACCACTATTAGGTCGTCAACGTATACGACAATAATAGTGAAGTTATTTCCAACCTTTCGTGTATAAGTGCAAGCTTCACTAACGCAAGGAACAAAGCCAAATCGTTGAAGCACCTCGTCCAACTTCTCGTTCGAGATACGGACGCTTTGCTTGAGACCGTACAATGACTTGTATAACTTTACGCTCAGGATAGCTCTTATCCACAAACCCTTCCGGTTGCTTCATATATACTACATCTATCAGCTCGCTATTCAGGTACGCGGACGCCACGTCCATCTGATACATGTACACCTTGTACTCAACAGCCAGGGCTATCACCAACCTTATTCATGAATAACGTGCAACAGCAGTAAACGTTTCATCGTAATTAATGCCAAAACGTTGAGCGTAACCCTTTGCGACCAACCGGAATTCGAAACGCTCCATTTTGCCCAAGTGATCTCTCTTCACAGAAAAAACCCATTTACAGCCAATCAGCTTTTCACCTTTAGGTTGCTCTTCCAATGGCCATGTATTGTTGGAACGCAGCGAATCAATCTTTTTTTGCATCGAATCTCTCCATTCCTTAGCCTGCGCCGACTGTATTGGGCACCTGAATGTCATCGGCAGCTATGACATTCACCACGTTGTATTGTTTACGTGGCCGTCCAGGTCGACCAGTATGTAGGTTTTTAGGACGCCCTGGGCCTCTCTTACGGCCTCCTTGATTGTTGTCGTCGGTTTCTTCTGCTTCTCCCTTAGTTTCATCGTCATGACTCTCTTCAGTGGTCGCAGCTTCTATAGCAGGATTTACCTTATCTGCCACAAAGTCATCAAACTGCAGATCAACAGCGTCACATGCTTGCTAGTCTTGAAGTCCAGCTAGTTCACATCAGCAACGTATGCGGCTCCCTTGCTGCCATGTTTTACCAAGTCATCTTTTAGGAATATGACATATCTAGCATCAATAATCGTTTCCTTTTAAAGGTTGTGCAAACGATACGCCTTCGCCGTCTCGGAGTATCCGACCAACATGTATTCAACACCTTTTGGTTTGAACTTCTTCCGGTGAGTTTTATCCAGAACAATCGCCCTCGCGCCAAACACTCTCAGGTGAGATACCGATGTCTTCTTGCCCGATCACGCCTCGAACGGCGTTACTGCAGGCAACGTTTTCGTCTCAGATCGATTTCGCAGATAGACAGCCGTGTTAAGAGCCCGAGCCCAAACCATTTCGTCAACAGACGCATGAACTAGCATGCTCCGTGCCATCTCCACCTATTAGCATGCTCCGCCACATTTGCTGGGGAGTGTAAGGAACAGTTGGTTGCCGTTTTATGGCAATACTTACCAAGAAACTGTTAAATTTCTCACTGACATAATCCCGGCCGTTGTCAATTTATCAAGTATTTCGTCTCTTGTCTTTAAGAAACACACAGACACAGCGCGTTTTATCGTCTATAAGCGTCGCAAAATATCGTGCACCGCCAAGGGCTTATTGCTTTCCGCAAATCTTACATTTTGCACACGTTTCACACACACGTTCTTTTATATGAAAACTAATGTTTGCATCGAAGCCGAACACTTCGCCATTTATGGCAATCCTTTGTAAACGTGTGTAGTTCAAGTGACCGAATTGTACCATTTTTCCATTTGCGCTAGTTACCGCCTCAGCATTTACCCTCGGCGGTCCCCCGCCAAAGCCGCCTCGACAACCAGAGCCATAGAGAGCTGAGACAGAATATCAGCTAACTGACGAAATGCTGCATCGACGATCCTAACATTGACCACTCGACAAACAGAAAACCGCATCCGCTCCACTTCTACTTTTCAGCCAGATCAGCACTTTAAGTAAACAATATGTAACAAACAGAGTCGCGAATAACTCGAGGTAGAAATAAAGCATTCATTCTGAATATTGAAATCAACTCGAACAGACGTCTTATTTCTCTGGACTTAAATCCAAATTGAATACAAATCGAAGACACCCCGCAGCTTCCCCCAGGGACTATCAACCACGAGAACCTACTTACCAGAACTGGCGCAGTCGGAGGCCCTTGGACTAAGGACGAATTCATCAAAAAGGAATTCGCTACGACCAAGGATGTGGATTAGATTAACAATAGCATTGTAAGACCATGTGAGTAGAGTGAAGTATGTGCAATGGAGGTGTCGATAATGAAAGCGAAAGTAAAATTAAATAATGAATTTCCAAGCAACGGGAAGAAAGGAAACAAGTGCAATAACAGAAAATCAAAAAAAAAATAAATAAATAAAGCCAGAAATAACAAAAGAGTAAGGGAAAATATATGAAGAAAAATTAATTAAAAGAATGGAGGAGAAACGACATGCATGAGACGAACTTGGTTCGAAAACGAACGGGAGGTCGGGGCTCGATGGCAACCACCCGAATGTGCGTCCAACTTCTACGACAACCGCCGAGTTCGCTCGGTATGGCAGCGGCCGACGCTTGTTTACTCGGATGTACCGCGTCGGAACGTCGAACAGTCGACATCCGACTAGGTTCGATGTCGTCTGATCGAGTCGGTCGTGGCGACATTCGGTTCGGGTCGAACATTTCCGCTTATCAGGCCACTCGTTCGAACCTTGCATACAAGTTCAGGGACGGATTAAAGGGCGTAGTGGCGCCCAAAGAATAATAAGAAATTAAACGATGCGGCCATTCACATGTATTGGGCGGCGCACTGCAACGCGCAGGGCGGCTGCCTAGCGTAGGAATGGTAACGCATAGGTATATTTGGAAAAAATTAGCAAAAGGTGAAGTTAAAATAATAAAGTTGAATTTTAGCGATCTAACCATTCACATGTATTAGGCGGCGCACTGTAATTTACAGGGCGGCCGCTTAGCGTAGGGGTGGTTAGCTGAAAATACATCGAGGAAAATAAACAAGAATCAAACGGGAAAGAAGAAATTAGAATCTAACGATCCAATCATTCACACGTATTAGGCGGCGCACTGTAATGCACAGGGCGGCCGCTTAGCGTAGGAATGGTTGAGATTAAGCATTACTCAATGTTACAAGTCAAGGGAGAATACCATAGCAATGACTGTTCGCAATTGGTTGTGAGGCTGTAGCGCACAGCCGACAAGCTAGCTTCAGCATGCAGGGTATTATATTATATTAAATAAAGAAAGGAAATAAATAAAATAGATAAAAGAGATTAAATTAAATGAATTAAATTAATGAAATAAATAAACAAATAAATAAAGAAAGAAGAAGCAGGCGACAAATAGTGTTAAAACCCTATTGCGCTAAATTAATTTTGAATCTTAGAAGGAGAAAATTACTCATAATAATTAATTACAGAACTTCATTTCACATACGGATACTCGAGGATCCACCGCACACACTATATACAAGCAATTCGGAATTCAACACGTATCCTTAAGTAAACTACACAACCATAATAAGCGCACAGCGATTCACCGCTTTTCACAAACAACACACTTCTATTAATTTATAAGTCAGAATATTGAGATAAGGGACACAAACATTGACACTACACAAACAATACATAGACGTGATAGAACGATGTCGAATCCAACAGAAGGACATTAGGTTAGGAAGCCAACGAGCGTTCTAGAGGCCATCAAGGTAACAGACCTGGTGGAAATAATTCCGAAATTTGAAGGTGAAGGGGGAAAGTTAGATGGTTTTATAGCAGCAGTAGAACAGATATTGAGCCTGATTAAGGGAGAAGAAAGATCAAATATAGGAGTGATAGCACTTCGAGCTGTCCGAAGCAAGATAGTAGGAGCGGCGGACAGGGTCCTGGATTTGGACGAAGCAGAGTTGAATTGGGATCAGATCAAGGGAATATTGGTCTCCCATTTTAAGGACAAGAGATCAGAGCAGGATTTAATAATGAAGTTGACCAACATTAGAGAAAGGAAGTTGGAAGTGGAGGCCTTGTATACCAAGGACATTACATTGAAAAAGGCTCCATAGAAATATGCAGGGGCTGAACATAGCAAAAGCTTACGAAATAGCTTGCAGGGAAATGAACCTGTTAGCCTTGGCGGAACCCAAATCAGATCAGAAAGCACAGGACTCAACGGAGTCAAATGATAAGGCTACTGAGGAAGTTCAGAAACAAGAGGGGAAAGAGGAGTCCCAACCAAGTGGAACCCATAGGGAAACAGGCGTTTGGTCGCAGTACAGGTGGGGAAGAAACGACCAACCTCCGTTTCCGATGCCATTTACTATGCCAAATATGAATGGTTGGCCTGGATTTGGGTACCCATACCCGATGATGGGAAATCCATTTAGGGCAGACAACTTTAATCAAGGAGAGACCTCCAATTATCAAAGACCGTATCGTAATTTTCAGAACAGGAATTCGAGATGGAATCAAGGACAGGCAAACACGGACCGACCATGGAACAACTATGGCTATAATAACAACAATGGCAGAGATAGAGGACAGTTAGCAATAGAAGCACCAACGAACACAGAGGGCAGCGGACAGTCAAGAATGTCCAAGAACGTTAATAACTCGAATAACTCAGGACAATCCAGGCAGTCTTACAACTCGTACAGATCCAACAACTCGAACAATTCCAACAATTCAGGTCGATCTTTTAATACAAATAACACCTCAGATAGGATGGGTAATCAGGCATCGATTAGGGGACAATTGCATAATATCCAAGGAACTAGAAAAACCCATTCAACGTTGCCCTATTTGTTAATACAGATTACCCCCGAAAGATCAATAAAACTATTGATCGATACAGGATCAACCTTTTCATTTATTCGGCCAGAGTTTGTACATCCCCAGTACATAAGTAAATTGAAAGACCCAATAACCATTAAAACTATTGCACATTTACATGAGGTTAAGAGGGAAGCATTCTTACCAATGTTCACGGAGTTAGGTGGAATTGGTAAAATGAGAGTGCTCCTCTTTAAATTTCACAACGTCTTTGAGGGACTGATCGGAATGGATATGCTACACCAGTTGAAGGCAGTTATTGATATGCAGAAAGGATGGTTCTATATGCTATATGTTGGCGAAGGCACTTGTCCTTCTTATGGCTTAGGAATATCTTCTGATGTTGTCTTATATTTGGCAAAAGTCTTCCCAAAGGCAAAAATTTTAAACTATATTTTGATAATTGGTTTACGTCTGTAACCCTTCTGATTTCGTTGAAGGAAATAGGAATCATTGCAACAGGTACTGTACTTAAAAATCGCAAAACTGCAACACCGATGACCAAATGCCTTAAATGCAAAGTCCATCTGTGCTGCAATAACAATAAAAACTGTTTTTTGTCATACCACACTTAAATTGTCATTATAAAAAAAAATATTTCATATTCTTTGAATTATAAAAAAAAACAATGCTTACACACCACTACTGCCCAACGTTGATCACAAGCAACTTTCGCTACCGCCCAAACTAATGGGCGTGGCATACTAAAATTTGTTGCTACATTTTTCTAAAAATAAATGTGAAAACATTAATGATAAAAAAAAAAATTTAATTTCACGGGGAAAAAGTTGGGCGTGAAAGGGTTAAATTATTAATACACAATGTTTGCAATGTTTTTTACCTTAATTCCAAAGTTAAATTGTATACGTTAAATAAATCCAACGTTAAGTAAAGAAACTTAACTGAGGCTTTTTACACATGGTCATTAATATTTTTTTTTGTTTTTTAATAACGCACGCTTGTCTGCGTGCATTCTTGTAAGTAGAAAGAGAATTCAATGGGTAAGCCGTATACAAATTGGTATGTGTGCTAAATATTCATTATTTGCATTGCTCATCGTTTTCGCAGTGTTTATTAACGGTATCAAGCGCATTCAAGTTTAAAGAGAAGCAGGCGATTTGTCAAAATACTTATGCCTACTAGTGTATAAGTCGCTGTTTAAGCCACTGAGCAAGCCTATGTAATGCATGGAAACCACAAGATGTCTTCCCCGCTGTAGGTTGACAAATATTTCAATTAATTTTAACGCTGGAAAACAAATAAATATAAAATAAAATAAAATATTAAGCACAAAGCTTTTTTTATACTGATTAGGTATTAGTTTGGGCGGTGTGCACTGTAATAATATGGTGTCGATAATGGCTTCAACGCTAAGTGTGGTATGTGAGAGAATGTTTAAACGACCGACTGTATAACAGAGGGGATATTAAATGAGTATGACAACAGAAAGAAATGCCTATAATCTGTTCATAACTGTATCATAACTGTATCATAATGATTCAATTCCACTTTTTAAAAATAAAGAGGTTCATAGCAATGGAATAAGTTTGACTAAACGTCCCTGTGATCTGACACTGACTCCTCAGGTGATACGTGCCAGTCGCTTATATGCGAAGCCACTGAAGTGCTGGAAAGTGTGATGTCGAGAACCTCAGATCTTACCCTAGTAACAAATTTCGGAACATTGCCGAAATTTAGGATTTCTAGATGTCCTCTTGCAGTATTCTGCCAGTGCAGAGATTTCGGGCGGTGGGCACGCCTCGTCACCGGCAAAGTATACCGATGCCACCACAGTCTTCTTGGCTGCTCCCACATCTTCTACCACGATCGGTACACAGTCCCGCGTGAGAAATTCTGTAAGTATATAATAATTAATACTTCTACATGCCAGGATACAGGCTCTAGGGCTAGAGGCCCGTTGATCCCAAATTACCTTGGCGTTCTTCACATACAGTCCTTTTATTCCCTGGTTATACCAGGGTTCCTGTACCAGGGCTAGCCCAAGATGTTGTTTGGTGAACATCCTTACCAGCACAGCCGAGGCCGCCTTGGCGCGATGGATGTTCACCTGAGCTATCCCCGTACTCCCGACCATTAAATGATCGGCTCCATCGTCGGCGTTCCTGATCTGGAGATACCCAGATCACCATCCGCCGGCATCGCTTCTTCCTTACTCAGCAGGTCTAGTTCCATGCCTAGCTCCTGAGAGGATATCGGGGTCTGATCCCCCATCTCGATGATGGTCGCATCAAGATCCTCATCATCCGCCAGATCCTCGCTGGATTCGGAGAGCTTATTGGGCTTCTCCTTCTCCGCGGAGACTGGTGGATTTCGAGGAGTCTCGACCTGTCTTGTGCCGGATTTGATCGCTTTGGCCTTCTTTAGACCACAAAGTGAGATGTCTCCAAACCTGAAGCTCAGCTTGTGGTCACTAGAGATAATCTTGGCGCATGAGTTGTCATCAATGCCAAGGCTGAGGAGCGAGCCACCACCCTCATTCTTCCTTGATATGAGACGCCAGTTCTCAGTGTTCAAGTCATTCTGTTTCTTGATCAATTCCATGATCCACTTTGTTGTTTTGTCCCCTGTCCTGGGGCAGAAGATGGTGATGTTGTGTGACGATGGCAGGTCGTCGCCCATCCTTACCTCCAGGGAGACACCGCTACACTTACTGAGGCTGGGGACTGCTGATTGCAGCCACTCAGCAGTGGTTGCGTTGCGGCAGTCCACTATCAGGTGGCCCACCTTGAAGTGGATTCCTCCAAACTTGATTGGAGAATCCCAACTGGACAGGACTATTTCCTCCAGTAGTGCGTCCTCGAGGTGTGAGAGGTTCTCACTGCTGAGGATGACTTTGGGGTACCCCTCTGGTACGACCGCAACCTTAATGGACCCAGTTACGGTCGCATATGATGGCTTGCGTACCTCAGTTGCCTTTGCAGCCCTTGAGGTACTTGGGCCATCGAAGGGAGCAGTCAGTGGCCTGCTCTTCTCCACCTTCTGCCTCTTAGGCGTTTCCGTCGGAGGCGTCAGGGTGGTGTTTGCCCGCTTCGAAGCAGAGTTGGGATTTTGCTCTAGCGGCTGCGGTGTCTTGGCCAGAGACAAAGCTTCTGCGACTGACTTGCCCTGCTGAAGGCAACGAGGGGTCATCTATGTGCTAACTACGCGCATGAAATTTGGAGTTATTTGAAAGGCTCAGTGCACTCTGGTTGTTGCACCGCTTCTTTAGCACCGCCTCCGTAGTACGCAGTGCCACGACCGATTGCTGCTTGGATTCCGAAGTAAATGCAGCACCTGCAGCGAAGAAGGACCAGCCACTAAAAGACTTCCAGTCCGCGTCGACATAACCATGGATGGGCTGACCATTGCTTTGGTAGTGCAACTTCAGCCGTGGTGCCCTTCAAATGACTGATACGCCTTTTGGTTGACTCGTTGGCAGCTTTTTTTATTACATTTTACTTGAAAGCCTGCCTCCAATGGTAACGCGTTCGCCTTACAGTTCTGCATACCGTACTCAATGAGAAGACTCTGAATACTCTGACTGCCAAGCTCACCATCGCGCTCGATTTCCATACCCAGGAAACGTTTGAGAACGCCGCCATCGACGAAATCGAGTGCGCCAGATACAAGCGACTTCACGTTGTTCAGTTCTTGTTTGTTCGAACTCACCACTATTAGGTCGTCAACTTATACGACAATAATAGTGAAGTTATTTCCAACCTTTCGTGTATAAGTGCAAGCTTCACTAACGCAAGGAACAAAGCCAAATCGTTGAAGCACCTCGTCCAACTTCTCGTTCGAGATACGGACGCTTTGCTTGAGACCGTACAATGACTTGTATAACTTTACGCTCAGGATAGCTCTTATCCACAAACCCTTCCGGTTGCTTCATATATACTACATCTATCAGCTCGCTATTCAGGTACGCGGACGCCACGTCCATCTGATACATGTACACCTTGTACTCAACAGCCAGGGCTATCACCAACCTTATTCATGAATAACGTGCAACAGCAGTAAACGTTTCATCGTAATTAATGCCAAAACGTTGAGCGTAACCCTTTGCGACCAACCGGGATTCGAAACGCTCCATTTTGCCCAAGTGATCTCTCTTCACAGAAAAAACCCATTTACAGCCAATCAGCTTTTCACCTTTAGGTTGCTCTTCCAATGGCCATGTATTGTTGGAACGCAGCGAATCAATCTTTTTTTGCATCGAATCTCTCCATTCCTTAGCCTGCGCCGACTGTATTGGGCACCTGAATGTCATCGGCAGCTATGACATTCACCACGTTGTATTGTTTACGTGGCCGTCCAGGTCGACCAGTATGTAGGTTTTTAGGACGCCCTGGGCCTCTCTTACGGCCTCCTTGATTGTTGTCGTCGGTTTCTTCTGCTTCTCCCTTAGTTTCATCGTCATGACTCTCTTCAGTGGTCGCAGCTTCTATAGCAGGATTTACCTTATCTGCCACAAAGTCATCAAACTGCAGATCAACAGCGTCACATGCTTGCTAGTCTTGAAGTCCAGCTAGTTCACATCAGCAACGTATGCGGCTCCCTTGCTGCCATGTTTTACCAAGTCATCTTTTAGGAATATGACATGTCTAGCATCAATAATCGTTTCCTTTTAAAGGTTGTGCAAACGATACGCCTTCGCCGTCTCGGAGTATCCGACCAACATGTATTCAACACCTTTTGGTTTGAACTTCTTCCGGTGAGTTTTATCCAGAACAATCGCCCTCGCGCCAAACACTCTCAGGTGAGATACCGATGTCTTCTTGCCCGATCACGCCTCGAACGGCGTTACTGCAGGCAACGTTTTCGTCTCAGATCGATTTCGCAGATAGACAGCCGTGTTAAGAGCCCGAGCCCAAACCATTTCGTCAACAGACGCATGAACTAGCATGCTCCGTGCCATCTCCACCTATTAGCATGCTCCGCCACATTTGCTGGGGAGTGTAAGGAACAGTTGGTTGCCGTTTTATGGCAATACTTACCAAGAAACTGTTAAATTTCTCACTGACATAATCCCGGCCGTTGTCAATTTATCAAGTATTTCGTCTCTTGTCTTTAAGAAACACACAGACACAGCGCGTTTTATCGTCTATAAACGTCGCAAAATATCGTGCACCGCCAAGGGCTTATTGCTTTCCGCAAATCTTACATTTTGCACACGTTTCACACACACGTTCTTTTATATGAAAACTCATGTTTGCATCGAAGCCGAACACTTCGCCATTTATGGCAATCCTTTGTAAACTTGTGTAGTTCAAGTGACCGAATTGTACAATTTTTCCATTTGCGCTAGTTACCGCCTAAGCATTTACCCTCGGCGGTCCCGCCTCGACAACCAGAGCCATAGAGAGCTGAGACAGAATATCAGCAACTTACGAAATGCTGCATCGACGATCCTAACATTGAGACCACTCGACAAACAGAAAACCGCATCCGCTCCACTTCTACTTTTCAGCCAGATCAGCACTTTAAGTAAACAATATGTAACAAACAGAGTCGCGAATAACTCGAGGTAGAAATAAAGCATTCATTCTGAATATTGAAATCAACTCGAACAGACGTCTTATTTCTCTGGACTTAAATCCAAATTGAATACAAATCGAAGACACCCCGCAGCTTCCCCCAGGGACTATCAACCACGAGAACCTACTTACCATAACTCGCTCTTATAGGCTACGACACAAAACACTTTTTTATTTTGTTTTCAAATATATACAACCCGTTTCTTTTTTGTGCTTTTAATAAAACTTCGTGTCTGTTCTTTATTTTCGCTACATTGTTGGCATTCGCGACAGACATAAAATTGCTCTGTAGTACTTTCACGTACAACACGTTGATCAAGTCAAATGATCGCTTTCGCCAATACAAACGCACGGTACCACGACCTTCCGCACAAATAGAATTGTTTCCAGCTAGCATTATGTTTTCTTTATGCTCATAAAATTCTATAAATATCGATCTAGCACAACACAAGTGGGCGGTTGCACCACTATCCAAACACCAAATTTCTTTTGCTAGCTCATTATTCGTAGCCACAGGCAAAACAGTGAAATTTGTTTTCTTTACGGACTTATTTTCTTCTGGCTTAGTCGATTTCTCTTTCACTTTACAATTTTCCGCAATGTGACCGCGACGACCACACGACCAACAAGTGACATTCGATTTACCTCTCTGTTGTATGTTTGAAGAACCGCGGGCCGTGCGCAAAAGGGGAAATAACGGGATCCCGGCGGCCTATAAAGGGACGGCGCAAGTCCAGCCCAGTCCAGGGCAGTCGAGGATAGTACCGGCGCGAGTTGCGCGGTCAGGACGCGGCCTCGCAGTTGCGCAGTCGGAATGGAGTCTGAAGGCGGAGGTTTAGGTGTTAGTCAAACAGACCGCGCGTGGAAGAAGGTAGTGAGAAGTAAAGAACGAGTAGTGAAAGTGAAGAGTGATCCTGGGAGTGGAGGAGCAAGGACCTGGTCTGTCTGAAAGGGTCAGGGGAGTCAGTGGTTGGTAAAATTGGTCCCTGCCCCATAACATCTTTAACCCATTCCAACCGGCAGGTGGTCCTTCGGGGAAACGACTGGGACTTGGCGTGTTCGAAAGGGACAGTGGAGTCAGTGGTCGGCAAAGGTGGCCCCAGGGCGAGCGTTGCCACGAACGTGGACAATACTCCCTGCCCCATAACATCCTAATCCCGGTCGAGCCGGCGAGTCGTCCATTGTTAAGGAAGCTTAGGGCAACGAAGGAGAAACGCCGCAGGAGCAGCGCGATCACCGGAAGCGTCAGTTGTAAAAATAGTACATTAAATCGACTATAATTAGAAACCGTTCATTACAGTTTCAATGCTATCATTTGCACCCATTTTCAAATATAACAATTGTTTTAACAAATTAATACAACTCGCGGGGCCTTTTGGCGTATCTATTTCCTTTAATTTGTTCCACGTCCAACGTTTTTTTTACAGTGTTTCACATTATTTATTTGTGACGGTTTTATGCTCAGTATGATGCTCGCAAGCGCTTTCTCGTCTTTGACGTCGAACTGCACATTTTGTTCTTCGCTCCCATTTTAGCTTTTTGTTAAGCTACCGCATACTGGCCATAATTCAGTATGTATCAAAACGCTTTTCATTTGAATAGCCCATGCACTATAATTGTCATCGTCTAGCTTATATATATGGCGGACATTCACGAATTCATTTTGAGCATCACTTGCCCAGAATGTCCAGAATAATCACGCACGAACAATTCACTTTCACACGTTTGTGTCTATTCACACCAAGTCTATTAATACATACCTATACATATATGTACATGCGGGTCCAGAAACTCCAGAATATTCTACCGACGAATTATTCAATTTCACACGAACTCTTTTTACACAATCCTCGTCCTGTTCGAGATCAATTTATTAGGAAAAACAAGAATCTTTATTTCATATATAGTAAATGTAAATTATTTAAAGATTAATCGCACCGCCTTGCGATGCTGTTGTCGTCAGGAATCCTCCAGAGGTGAAGGGCTTCCTTCGCTGGCTACTCCGGTTAGTCCGGGGAGCAGCAGATTATTATTTACGTTGAGAGGAACTTTCCTCTTTTGACTGCCAGGCTTGTGGTATGGCAGAGTAATTAATAAAAATATATTTTACGACGCTTAGTCCAAGTTGACGAGCTGCCGCTCTTTATTATGGTAAATGAAAATTCAAACTGAACTTAAAATGATTCTTAAAGCTAACAAAGACTCGCAGCGGCCACGCAAATATGCTGTGTTTGCCGGCTGCGCACGGGTTTCCGGCCCAGTGTTGGGTCAGCACTTTAATATTATGTTTCATACACTGAGACAACTGTTCTAGTCCGTTGGCTTGTGTTAACTACTCCCCCTTCAAGATTACGGCCGTTCTCGGATGGTCTTAATTCGGCGATCATACCGTTTAATTGGATCGCAGATCTTAGCGCTCCGATGAACCGTAGACAGGTGATGCCAATGCAAATCAACGCGCAACCAATCGCTGCTGCCATAAATATCATGCGATGTGAATGATTGGTATCAATTTCTCTCCCGCACTCTTTGATGAACTCCAAGTTACGTTCACTCAGCTGGTGAAGATAGGGGAGACTCAGAATATCTCTGTTGGCGGTGATATTCAATGATGAGGAACTAGCTACCCCTCGAGCTCGTATTTCGGCCTTGTCGTGTTTTATAAAGGTGGTATCATTTATCACGACGCGATCGTTGAAGGTAATGAGATGCGTGCCACGTAGATAGACTTCTGTTCCGTTGTCAGCCGTGACCCTAGCTAGCCGGTCATTGATGATGATGATTCCCTCATCCACGCGGCTAAGTGGATGTAGGTCGCTTGGTTGTGACTTGTAATGCGCTAGAACGCCTGCGTGTAGTTCCCTGGCGCATGAGCTTTTCGTTGATAGTTGGCAAAAGTTAGCTCCCGGTGTTAGGGTGCAGTTTTTGATTGTATGGACTTCTTCTCCACACTTTGCTACCATGCTGTCGGTTATTCGCAGCATAACCCCTTTACAAGTGACCGGGAAAATGGTGACCTTCTTACAAGATAATTTTATTTTGGAGAATTTGATAATGAAATGTATTATGGTAGAGGATTGTAACCCCTATGGGGGTATCTGTGGGTTCTTTCAGCCACACTGATTTTAAGTCTGCATGATCTAGGATATTTGGACTGACAATATTTATTTTATTTTATTGCCAAGCCTTCTATTAGTTTTGACCAAAACCTTTTCGCCCACTTCGAAGACTCTGTTTTGTCGAGATGCATTCTCTCTAGACCTTAGCGCGTCTTGAGCACTCTTAATTTTTTTAGCAATCCGTTCTTGTGTGTCATCCGTGGATTCTTGTATTGCGTCGACTGGCCTCTTATCGATGACCGAATGGATTGATTTGTTATACCTTGTAGTGGCTAACAAGATTATCTCCACAGTATCACTTATGCCCTTGTCACTCTTCAGGCACCGGGCGAGCTCTAGTAGAGTGCTGTGAAAACGTTACACTTGCCCGTTTGAGATCCTGTGAAGGGGTGGCGCATTCGTGATGCTGACGCCAAAATGGTTGTCTAGCATTGCCGTGATCGTGTGGGATTTCAACGAAGGTTCGTTGTCGTAGTAGACCATTTTGGGACTCGGGAAGAAATTCATTACCTCTAATAAGGCCGGTTTCATATCATCGATGGTCCTAGACTGCAAATTTTGAAAAATTTTCAATGCACGTGAGGAAATATTTCTTATCTGTTGAGAAAATATCTATATGAAGAAATTCTCCCATATGAGAGGGGATTGGTGATTCTCAAATCTTCTGTTTTTTGGTTGTCTATCGTACTTGGCTTTAGCGCAAGTTCTGCAAATTTGAACGATTTCATTGGCCAGTTTGGCCATTTTTTGGAAGTAGTACTCCGTGAGCACTTGCTTCACACTTTCTTGGGCCGATCGGTGGTCCCTATTATGCTCTACCAATATGATCTCCCTCTTTTCCTGGACTCCAAAAATATCTGTAACACGATTCTAGCAGTGCCAGAATTTTGCTGTCAGGTATCTCCAAACTAAATCTTCCTGTACCATAGCCAGAGTATGCAAATCGCAATGGAGGGCGGTAACACCCTAAGGAACTATAGTGAGTAATGACTCCTTGCCAGTGAAGTTAATTGCGTGCCGTATCTTGTTCTTGAAACGGTAAGCGGGCCTCTTCTAGAATTATTTGGTTATAGGCTACTTTCGCACCCATTTCGTCGATTCGTGCCTTCCACCTTTTAATCTTTGCGTAAGGGTTGGAATCGGCCACTGCGAACTCTAACGGCTGATGTAGATAGTTAAATCCTTCACCGCATACGAGTATTGTCGCAGATTAGCTTACGGCCAAACGATGGCCAATAGTTCCCTTCGTTTGCGGCGTAGTTCATTTCCCACTTGGGAATGTACTGCTCCAATACCGTTGGTCGAAGCATCCGTCGTTAGATGAAATGGCTTCTTTTAATCCGGGTATCGTAACATAAAATTCTCGGATGCCAGAATGTTGCGTAGCTTTTCAAATGCATTTTTTGCCGTTTCATTAAAATCTATTTGGATGTGTCGCGTTCTATGTCTGCCAACACTTCCGTTCTCGCCCTTTAAGATGTTCAAAATAGCCATTCCTATTGCCGCAAAGTCCTTAATGAAGCATCTATAATAGCTCGCGAGGCCTAGGAACGATCTAACCTCATGCACTGTTCTCGGTTCGGGAAATTCTTTTATGGCCTTGACCTTTTCTGGGTTAGTAGTAGTGCCATCACCTGTGACTACAAAACAAAGTTTTAAAAAAAAAACTTAAGATTTCCACCGAGACCCTCGTTTGCATCGCTTATGGTTTTTAAAACCCAATCCACGTGCTTGACATGGTCATTCTCATCTTCTGAGAAGATTATTATGTCATCTACATAAACATTGCAAGTTTTGCCGATTTGTTCTCTGAGGATGTTATCAATGGCTCTTTGGAAGATTCTGGCAGCATTTCTCAGTCCAAAGGGGAGCCTCGTGAATTCGTACTTTTCACCATTTACTGAGAAGGCAGTTTTTTCACGATTACGCTCCGATAACACAATTTGGTGGTACCCAGCCTTGAGGTCAAACGTCGTGAAGTACTTAACTAAACGTTTGTTTGTGGGGTTGTGGAGAATTTGATTTTTGAATTATCCAATTTTTAAGCAGACTCTGGATTTCTTTCTTGACAAAATCCGCTGCCCCGATAGGGTATGGGTAAAATCTAACGTAGATGGGCTCTTCGCTAGTCGTCCTAATCGTAGCCACCACGGATGTTTTATACGGCAGGGCCACGTGGGGGTCTGCGATGGCGCTTTTTCGTTTCCTTAACATCTCCATGACTGCATTCTTTACTAAACGTGGTGCATCTGCGCATTCCACGTTAGTGAAGTTGACGCTAGTGCATTTATTGAACGAAATTCTTTGCTAACAGTTCGGCCCCGATTATTACATCGAATTGTGCAAAGTCTGGTAACATGAAAAATTCGTTTTTAAATTAAAAATCGAGACGAAACATTTTTCTGTACCTAAAGTGGTGCCATGAATCGAGTGAATTTTGAAAGGTGCGTCCGCCGGTGCCGGGCGTACACCCTTTATTCCTTGTGAGAAAATTCATTTGTATCCCCGCTACTCTTCTTCTGAAGACGGGTAACAGGGATTTACCCCTAAAAAATTTATAAAGTCCGAATAATATTCGCCAATGGCGTCTTTGTATATCTCTGACTCCGCTTTGGCTTCGGCGGCGTCATATGCCCCTGCCTTCCCTTCCGCATTTTGCGTAATGAAATTTATTCTTTGTTGTTTCCTTATAGCGCCTGTGCGCTCAGGAGTGACTGGCCTTCAGTTTTGGAAGGCAGGTGCCTGGGTCGATCGATCAGGTCTGGGATTTGGGCCTGCTGGCCTCCCCGGGGATACATAGTCTAACTTGTTTTTCAGTTTCATAGGCCCATTGTACAACTGCTAACCCTTTGGCTTCACAAGTTGAGATCCCCAATGCGTGTGCTTGCTGTTATAGTCACCCGCTGCGATGAATCTGTCACCTAGTGTGTTAAAAAATTCCATGAATTGATCCTCAGAGATTGAAAAGCGTGGTGGGCAGTTGACTGCGGCTAGAGTCATTCAACCATTGTTGAGTTCTATGACTATGGACGTAGATGGTAAGTAGTTTTTGTCAAAATTGTTTATGTGGTGGTGTTTTATGCGATTTCTGATGCGTATTCCAGTGCCTCCATGATCTTTACCATCTGGATGATTTGTACCAGAGAACAAGTATCCTGGTATATGAAAATTGTATTTATTTGTTAGGTGCGTTTCTGGTAGTTCCATTACGTCGATGTTTTTTCGTTAATGAACTGTGTCACTTCTTCTGTATGCCGTGAAACGCCATTTGCGTTCCACCGAGATATTCGTAGGGAAGCCATTATGGGGATTTTGAAGATACAAGGAGTTGTATCAGGATATTTTGGTTTTTCTTGCAAAGTATTTTGCATGAACGTCATGAAGTCTTTTATGCTTTGCTGTAGGGATAGCATCATAGCTTCGATGCAACTTTGTTGAGTCTGTTGGATATTTGTTAATGTATGTTCGGAATAAGCAGTTCTTGTCGGTGGGGCGGGGCTCTCTAGTCCGCATTTTAAGACGCTAGCGATGGAAATTTCTTGCTTGGGACAGTTAAGGGTGGTTGAAACATCGGTTGCGGAGAGCAAAAATTGTTGTATGAATGTGCTGTGGCAATACGTTTGTTTAGGCGGCTCTTCAATTCTTTGTAAACCACACAGCCTCTGTAGTTTGCAGTATGTTTTTCCCCGCAGTTACTGCATTTCTTCACCAACTTATCTTTCTTATTTTTGGGGCAGTTAGTAGTAGTATGAGAATCGATACAAACCACAAAAATTGACTTTAGGGGGACTTGGCGTGTTCGAAAGGGACAGTGGAGTCAGTGGTCGGCAAAGGTGGCCCCAGGGCGAGCGTTGCCACGAACGTGGACAATACTCCCTGCCCCATAACATCCTAATCCCGGTCGAGCCGGCGAGTCGTCCATTGTTAAGGAAGCTTAGGGCAACGAAGGAGAAACGCCGCAGGAGCAGCGCGATCACCGGAAGCGTCAGTTGTAAAAATAGTACATTAAATCGACTATAATTAGAAAAAAAACCGTTCATTACAGTTTCAATGCTATCATTTGCACCCATTTTCAAATATAACAATTGTTTTAACAAATTAATACAACTCGCGGGGCCTTTTGGCGTATCTATTTCCTTTAATTTGTTCCACGTCCAACGTTTTTTTTACAGTGTTTCACATTATTTATTCGTGACGGTTTTATGCTCAGTATGATGCTCGCAAGCGCTTTCTCGTCTTTGACGTCGAACTGCACATTTTGTTCTTCGCTCCCATTTTAGCTTTTTGTTAAGCTACCGCATACTGGCCATAATTCAGTATGTATCAAAACGCTTTTCATTTGAATAGCACATGCACTATAATTGTCATCGTCTAGCTTATATATATGGCGGACATTCACGAATTCATTTTGAGCATCACTTGCCCAGAATGTCCAGAATAATCACGCACGAACAATTCACTTTCACACGTTTGTGTCTATTCACACCAAGTCTATTAATACATACCTATACATATATGTACATGCGGGTCCAGAAACTCCAGAATATTCTACCGACGAATTATTCAATTTCACACGAACTCTTTTTACACAATCCTCGTCCTGTTCGAGATCAATTTATTAGGAAAAACAAGAATCTTTATTTCATATATAGTAAATGTAAATTATTTAAAGATTAATCGCACCGCCTTGCGATGCTGTTGTCGTCAGGAATCCTCCAGAGGTGAAGGGCTTCCTTCGCTGGCTACTCCGGTTAGTCCGGGGAGCAGCAGATTATTATTTACGTTGAGAGGAACTTTCCTCTTTTGACTGCCAGGCTTGTGGTATGGCAGAGTAATTAATAAAAATATATTTTACGACGCTTAGTCCAAGTTGACGAGCTGCCGCTCTTTATTATGGTAAATGAAAATTCAAACTGAACTTAAAATGATTCTTAAAGCTAACAAAGACTCGCAGCGGCCACGCAAATATGCTGTGTTTGCCGGCTGCGCACGGGTTTCCGGCCCAGTGTTGGGTCAGCACTTTAATATTATGTTTCATACACTGAGACAACTGTTCTAGTCCGTTGGCTTGTGTTAACTACTCCCCCTTCAAGATTACGGCCGTTCTCGGATGGTCTTAATTCGGCGATCATACCGTTTAATTGGATCGCAGATCTTAGCGCTCCGATGAACCGTAGACAGGTGATGCCAATGCAAATCAACGCGCAACCAATCGCTGCTGCCATAAATATCATGCGATGTGAATGATTGGTATCAATTTCTCTCCCGCACTCTTTGATGAACTCCAAGTTACGTTCACTCAGCTGGTGAAGATAGGGGAGACTCAGAATATCTCTGTTGGCGGTGATATTCAATGATGAGGAACTAGCTACCACTCGAGCTCGTATTTCGGCCTTGTCGTGTTTTATAAAGGTGGTATCATTTATCACGACGCGATCGTTGAAGGTAATGAGATGCGTGCCACGTAGATAGACTTCTGTTCCGTTGTCCACCGTGACCCTAGCTAGCCGGTCATTGATGATGATGATTCCCTCATCCACGCGGCTAAGTGGATGTAGGTCGCTTGGTTGTGACTTGTAATGCGCTAGAACGCCTGCGTGTAGTTCCCTGGCGCATGAGCTTTTCGTTGATAGTTGGCAAAAGTTAGCTCCCGGTGTTAGGGTGCAGTTTTTGATTGTATGGACTTCTTCTCCACACTTTGCTACCATGCTGTCGGTTATTTGCAGCATAACCCCTTTACAAGTGACCGGGAAAATGGTGACCTTCTTACAAGATAATTTTATTTTGGAGAATTTGATAATGAAATGTATTATGGTAGAGGATTGTAACCCCTATGGGGGTATCTGTGGGTTCTTTCAGCCACACTGATTTTAAGTCTGCATGATCTAGGATATTTGGACTGACAATATTTATTTTATTTTATTGCCAAGCCTTCTATTAGTTTTGACCAAAACCTTTTCGCCCACTTCGAAGACTCTGTTTTGTCGAGATGCATTCTCTCTAGACCTTAGCGCGTCTTGAGCACTCTTAATTTTTTTAGCAATCCGTTCTTGTGTGTCATCCGTGGATTCTTGTATTGCGTCGACTGGCCTCTTATCGATGACCGAATGGATTGATTTGTTATACCTTGTAGTGGCTAACAAGATTATCTCCACAGTATCACTTATGCCCTTGTCACTCTTCAGGCACCGGGCGAGCTCTAGTAGAGTGCTGTGAAAACGTTACACTTGCCCGTTTGAGATCCTGTGAAGGGGTGGCGCATTCGTGATGCTGACGCCAAAATGGTTGTCTAGCATTGCCGTGATCGTGTGGGATTTCAACGAAGGTTCGTTGTCGTAGTAGACCATTTTGGGACTCGGGAAGAAATTCATTACCTCTAATAAGGCCGGTTTCATATCAACGATGGTCCTAGACTGCAAATTTTGAAAAATTTTCAATGCACGTGAGGAAATATTTCTTATCTGTTGAGAAAATATCTATATGAAGAAATTCTCCCATATGAGAGGGGATTGGTGATTCTCAAATCTTCTGTTTTTTGGTTGTCTATCGTACTTGGCTTTAGCGCAAGTTCTGCAAATTTGAACGATTTCATTGGCCAGTTTGGCCATTTTTTGGAAGTAGTACTCCGTGAGCACTTGCTTCACACTTTCTTGGGCCGATCGGTGGTCCCTATTATGCTCTACCAATATGATCTCCCTCTTTTCCTGGACTCCAAAAATATCTGTAACACGATTCTAGCAGTGCCAGAATTTTGCTGTCAGGTATCTCCAAACTAAATCTTCCTGTACCATAGCCAGAGTATGCAAATCGCAATGGAGGGCGGTAACACCCTAAGGAACTATAGTGAGTAATGACTCCTTGCCAGTGAAGTTAATTGCGTGCCGTATCTTGTTCTTGAAACGGTAAGCGGGCCTCTTCTAGAATTATTTGGTTATAGGCTACTTTCGCACCCATTTCGTCGATTCGTGTCTTCCACCTTTTAATCTTTGCGTAAGGGTTGGAATCGGCCACTGCGAACTCTAACGGCTGATGTAGATAGTTAAATCCTTCACCGCATACGAGTATTGTCGCAGATTAGCTTACGGCCAAACGATGGCCAATAGTTCCCTTCGTTTGCGGCGTAGTTCATTTCCCACTTGGGAATGTACTGCTCCAATACCGTTGGTCGAAGCATCCGTCGTTAGATGAAATGGCTTCTTTTAATCCGGGTATCGTAACATAAAATTCTCGGATGCCAGAATGTTGCGTAGCTTTTCAAATGCATTTTTTGCCGTTTCATTAAAATCTATTTGGATGTGTCGCGTTCTATGTCTGCCAACACTTCCGTTCTCGCCCTTTAAGATGTTCAAAATAGCCATTCCTATTGGCGCAAAGTCCTTAATGAAGCATCTATAATAGCTCGCGAGGCCTAGGAACGATCTAACCTCATGCACTGTTCTCGGTTCGGGAAATTCTTTTATGGCCTTGACCTTTTCTGGGTTAGTAGTAGTGCCATCACCTGTGACTACAAAACAAAGTTTTAAAAAAAAAACTTAAGATTTCCACCGAGACCCTCGTTTGCATCGCTTATGGTTTTTAAAACCCAATCCACGTGCTTGACATGGTCATTCTCATCTTCTGAGAAGATTATTATGTCATCTACATAAACATTGCAAGTTTTGCCGATTTGTTCTCTGAGGATGTTATCAATGGCTCTTTGGAAGATTCTGGCAGCATTTCTCAGTCCAAAGGGGAGCCTCGTGAATTCGTACTTTTCACCATTTACTGAGAAGGCAGTTTTTTCACGATTACGCTCCGATAACACAATTTGGTGGTACCCAGCCTTGAGGTCAAACGTCGTGAAGTACTTAACTAAACGTTTGTTTGTGGGGTTGTGGAGAATTTGATTTTTGAATTATCCAATTTTTAAGCAGACTCTGGATTTCTTTCTTGACAAAATCCGCTGCCCCGATAGGGTATGGGTAAAATCTAACGTAGATGGGCTCTTCGCTAGTCGTCCTAATCGTAGCCACCACGGATGTTTTATACGGCAGGGCCACGTGGGGGTCTGCGATGGCGCTTTTTCGTTTCCTTAACATCTCCATGACTGCATTCTTTACTAAACGTGGTGCATCTGCGCATTCCACGTTAGTGAAGTTGACGCTAGTGCATTTATTGAACGAAATTCTTTGCTAACAGTTCGGCCCCGATTATTACATCGAATTGTGCAAAGTCTGGTAACATGAAAAATTCGTTTTTAAATTAAAAATCGAGACGAAACATTTTTCTGTACCTAAAGTGGTGCCATGAATCGAGTGAATTTTGAAAGGTGCGTCCGCCGGTGCCGGGCGTACACCCTTTATTCCTTGTGAGAAAATTCATTTGTATCCCCGCTACTCTTCTTCTGAAGACGGGTAACAGGGATTTACCCCTAAAAAATTTATAAAGTCCGAATAATATTCGCCAATGGCGTCTTTGTATATCTCTGACTCCGCTTTGGCTTCGGCGGCGTCATATGCCCCTGCCTTCCCTTCCGCATTTTGCGTAATGAAATTTATTCTTTGTTGTTTCCTTATAGCGCCTGTGCGCTCAGGAGTGACTGGCCTTCAGTTTTGGAAGGCAGGTGCCTGGGTCGATCGATCAGGTCTGGGATTTGGGCCTGCTGGCCTCCCCGGGGATACATAGTCTAACTTGTTTTTCAGTTTCATAGGCCCATTGTACAACTGCTAACCCTTTGGCTTCACAAGTTGAGATCCCCAATGCGTGTGCTTGCTGTTATAGTCACCCGCTGCGATGAATCTGTCACCTAGTGTGTTAAAAAATTCCATGAATTGATCCTCAGAGATTGAAAAGCGTGGTGGGCAGTTGACTGCGGCTAGAGTCATTCAACCATTGTTGAGTTCTATGACTATGGACGTAGATGGTAAGTAGTTTTTGTCAAAATTGTTTATGTGGTGGTGTTTTATGCGATTTCTGATGCGTATTCCAGTGCCTCCATGATCTTTACCATCTGGATGATTTGTACCAGAGAACAAGTATCCTGGTATATGAAAATTGTATTTATTTGTTAGGTGCGTTTCTGGTAGTTCCATTACGTCGATGTTTTTTCGTTAATGAACTGTGTCACTTCTTCTGTATGCCGTGAAACGCCATTTGCGTTCCACCGAGATATTCGTAGGGAAGCCATTATGGGGATTTTGAAGATACAAGGAGTTGTATCAGGATATTTTGGTTTTTCTTGCAAAGTATTTTGCATGAACGTCATGAAGTCTTTTATGCTTTGCTGTAGGGATAGCATCATAGCTTCGATGCAACTTTGTTGAGTCTGTTGGATATTTGTTAATGTATGTTCGGAATAAGCAGTTCTTGTCGGTGGGGCGGGGCTCTCTAGTCCGCATTTTAAGACGCTAGCGATGGAAATTTCTTGCTTGGGACAGTTAAGGGTGGTTGAAACATCGGTTGCGGAGAGCAAAAATTGTTGTATGAATGTGCTGTGGCAATACGTTTGTTTAGGCGGCTCTTCAATTCTTTGTAAACCACACAGCCTCTGTAGTTTGCAGTATGTTTTTCCCCGCAGTTACTGCATTTCTTCACCAACTTATCTTTCTTATTTTTGGGGCAGTTAGTAGTAGTATGAGAATCGATACAAACCATAAAAATTGACTTTAGGGGGACTTGGCGTGTTCGAAAGGGACAGTGGAGTCAGTGGTCGGCAAAGGTGGCCCCAGGGCGAGCGTTGCCACGAACGTGGACAATACTCCCTGCCCCATAACATCCTAATCCCGGTCGAGCCGGCGAGTCGTCCATTGTTAAGGAAGCTTAGGGCAACGAAGGAGAAACGCCGCAGGAGCAGCGCGATCACCGGAAGCGTCAGTTGTAAAAATAGTACATTAAATCGACTATAATTAGAAAAAAAACCGTTCATTACAGTTTCAATGCTATCATTTGCACCCATTTTCAAATATAACAATTGTTTTAACAAATTAATACAACTCGCGGGGCCTTTTGGCGTATCTATTTCCTTTAATTTGTTCCACGTCCAACGTTTTCTTACAGTGTTTCACATAGTTTATTTGTGACGGTTTTATGCTCAGTATGATGCTCGCAAGCGCTTTCTCGTCTTTGACGTCGAACTGCGCATTTTGTTCTTCGCTCCCATTTTAGCTTTTTGTTAAGCTACCGCATACTGGCCATAATTCAGTATGTATCAAAACGCTTTTCATTTGAATAGCCCATGCACTATAATTGTCATCGTCTAGCTTATATATATGGCGGACATTCACGAATTCATTTTGAGCATCACTTGCCCAGAATGTCCAGAATAATCACGCACGAACAATTCACTTTCACACGTTTGTGTCTATTCACACCAAGTCTATTAATACATACCTATACATATATGTACATGCGGGTCCAGAAACTCCAGAATATTCTACCGACGAATTATTCAATTTCACACGAACTCTTTTTACACAATCCTCGTCCTGTTCGAGATCAATTTATTAGGAAAAACAAGAATCTTTATTTCATATATAGTAAATGTAAATTATTTAAAGATTAATCGCACCGCCTTGCGATGCTGTTGTCGTCAGGAATCCTCCAGAGGTGAAGGGCTTCCTTCGCTGGCTACTCCGGTTAGTCCGGGGAGCAGGAGATTATTATTTACGTTGAGAGGAACTTTCCTCTTTTGACTGCCAGACTTGTGGTATGGCAGAGTAATTAATAAAAATATATTTTACGACGCTTAGTCCAAGTTGACGAGCTGCCGCTCTTTATTATGGTAAATGAAAATTCAAACTGAACTTAAAATGATTCTTAAAGCTAACAAAGACTCGCAGCGGCCACGCAGATATGCTGTGTTTGCCGGCTGCGCACGGGTTTCCGGCCCAGTGTTGGGTCAGCACTTTAATATTATGTTTCATACACTGAGACAACTGTTCTAGTCCGTTGGCTTGTGTTAACTACTCCCCCTTCAAGATTACGGCCGTTCTCGGATGGTCTTAATTCGGCAATCATACCGTTTAATTGGATCGCAGATCTTAGCGCTCCGATGAACCGTAGACAGGTGATGCCAATGCAAATCAACGCGCAACCAATCGCTGCTGCCATAAATATCATGCGATGTGAATAATTGGTATCAATTTCTCTCCCGCACTCTTTGATGAACTCCAAGTTACGTTCACTCAGCTGGTGAAGATAGGGGAGACTCAGAATATCTCTGTTGGCGGTGATATTCAATGATGAGGAACTAGCTACCCCTCGAGCTCGTATTTCGGCCTTGTCGTGTTTTATAAAGGCGGTATCATTTATCACGACGCGATCGTTGAGGGTAATGAGATGCGTGCCACGTAGATAGACTTCTGTTCCGTTGTCCACCGTGACCCTAGCTAGCCGGTCATTGATGATGATGATTCCCTCATCCACGCGGCTAAGTGGATGTAGGTCGCTTGATTGTGACTTGTAATGCGCTAGAACGCCTGCGTGTAGTTCCCTGGCGCATGAGCTTTTCGTTGATAGTTGGCAAAAGTTAGCTCCCGGTGTTAGGGTGCAGTTTTTGATTGTATGGACTTCTTCTCCACACTTTGCTACCATGCTGTCGGTTATTCGCAGCATAACCCCTTTACAAGTGACCGGGAAAATGGTGACCTTCTTACAAGATAATTTTATTTTGGAGAATTTGATAATGAAATGTATTATGGTAGAGGATTGTAACCCCTATGGGGGTATCTGTGGGTTCTTTCAGCCACACTGATTTTAAGTCTGCATGATCTAGGATATTTGGACTGACAATATTTATTTTATTTTATTGCCAAGCCTTCTATTAGTTTTGACCAAAACCTTTTCGCCCACTTCGAAGACTCTGTTTTGTCGAGATGCATTATCTGTTATTATTTTTTTAGCAATCCGTTCTTGTGTGTCATCCGTGGATTCTTGTATTGCGTCGACTGGCCTCTTATCGATGACCGAATGGATTGATTTGTTATACCTTGTAGTGGCTAACAAGATTATCTCCACAGTATCACTTATGCCCTTGTCACTCTTCAGGCACCGGGCGAGCTCTAGTAGAGTGCTGTGAAAACGTTACACTTGCCCGTTTGAGACACTGTGAAGGGGTGGCGCATTCGTGATGCTGACGCCAAAATGGTTGTCTAGCATTGCCGTGATCGTGTGGGATTTCAACGAAGGTTCGTTGTCGTAGTAGACCATTTTGGGACTCGGGAAGAAATTCATTACCTCTAATAAGGCCGGTTTCATATCATCGATGGTCCTAGACTGCAAATTTTGAAAAATTTTCAATGCACGTGAGGAAATATTTCTTATCTGTTGAGAAAATATCTATATGAAGAAATTCTCCCATATGAGAGGGGATTGGTGATTCTCAAATCTTCTGTTTTTTGGTTGTCTATCGTACTTGGCTTTAGCGCAAGTTCTGCAAATTTGAACGATTTCATTGGCCAGTTTGGCCATTTTTTGGAAGTAGTACTCCGTGAGCACTTGCTTCACACTTTCTTGGGCCGATCGGTGGTCCCTATTATGCTCTACCAATATGATCTCCCTCTTTTCCTGGACTCCAAAAATATCTGTAACACGATTCTAGCAGTGCCAGAATTTTGCTGTCAGGTATCTCCAAACTAAATCTTCCTGTACCATAGCCAGAGTATGCAAATCGCAATGGAGGGCGGTAACACCCTAAGGAACTATAGTGAGTAATGACTCCTTGCCAGTGAAGTTAATTGCGTGCCGTATCTTGTTCTTGAAACGGTAAGCGGGCCTCTTCTAGAATTATTTGGTTATAGGCTACTTTCGCACCCATTTCGTCGATTCGTGCCTTCCACCTTTTAATCTTTGCGTAAGGGTTGGAATCGGCCACTGCGAACTATAACGGCTGATGTAGATAGTTAAATCCTTCACCGCATACGAGTATTGTCGCAGATTAGCTTACGGCCAAACGATGGCCAATAGTTCCCTTCGTTTGCGGCGTAGTTCATTTCCCACTTGGGAATGTACTGCTCCAATACCGTTGGTCGAAGCATCCGTCGTTAGATGAAATGGCTTCTTTTAATCCGGGTATCGTAACATAAAATTCTCGGATGCCAGAATGTTGCGTAGCTTTTCAAATGCATTTTTTGCCGTTTCATTAAAATCTATTTGGATGTGTCGCGTTCTATGTCTGCCAACACTTCCGTTCTCGCCCTTTAAGATGTTCAAAATAGCCATTCCTATTGCCGCAAAGTCCTTAATGAAGCATCTATAATAGCTCGCGAGGCCTAGGAACGATCTAACCTCATGCACTGTTCTCGGTTCGGGAAATTCTTTTATGGCCTTGACCTTTTCTGGGTTAGTAGTAGTGCCATCACCTGTGACTACAAAACAAAGTTTTAAAAAAAAAACTTAAGATTTCCACCGAGACCCTCGTTTGCATCGCTTATGGTTTTTAAAACCCAATCCACGTGCTTGACATGGTCATTCTCATCTTCTGAGAAGATTATTATGTCATCTACATAAACATTGCAAGTTTTGCCGATTTGTTCTCTGAGGATGTTATCAATGGCTCTTTGGAAGATTCTGGCAGCATTTCTCAGTCCAAAGGGGAGCCTAGTGAATTCGTACTTTTCACCATTTACTGAGAAGGCAGTTTTTTCACGATTACGCTCCGATAACACAATTTGGTGGTACCCAGCCTTGAGGTCAAACGTCGTGAAGTACTTAACTAAACGTTTGTTTGTGGGGTTGTGGAGAATTTGATTTTTGAATTATCCAATTTTTAAGCAGACTCTGGATTTCTTTCTTGACAAAATCCGCTGCCCCGATAGGGTATGGGTAAAATCTAACGTAGATGGGCTCTTCGCTAGTCGTCCTAATCGTAGCCACCACGGATGTTTTATACGGCAGGGCCACGTGGGGGTCTGCGATGGCGCTTTTTCGTTTCCTTAACATCTCCATGACTGCATTCTTTACTAAACGTGGTGCATCTGCGCATTCCACGTTAGTGAAGTTGACGCTAGTGCATTTATTGAACGAAATTCTTTGCTAACAGTTCGGCCCCGATTATTACATCGAATTGTGCAAAGTCTGGTAACATGAAAAATTCGTTCTTAAATTAAAAATCGAGACGAAACATTTTTCTGTACCTAAAGTGGTGCCATGAATCGAGTGAATTTTGAAAGGTGCGTCCGCCGGTGCCGGGCGTACACCCTTTATTCCTTGTGAGAAAATTCATTTGTATCCCCGCTACTCTTCTTCTGAAGACGGGTAACAGGGATTTACCCCTAAAAAATTTATAAAGTCCGAATAATATTCGCCAATGGCGTCTTTGTATATCTCTGACTCCGCTTTGGCTTCGGCGGCGTCATATGCCCCTGCCTTCCCTTCCGCATTTTGCGTAATGAAATTTATTCTTTGTTGTTTCCTTATAGCGCCTGTGCGCTCAGGAGTGACTGGCCTTCAGTTTTGGAAGGCAGGTGCCTGGGTCGATCGATCAGGTCTGGGATTTGGGCCTGCTGGCCTCCCCGGGTCTACATAGTCTAACTTGTTTTTCAGTTTCATAGGCCCATTGTACAGCTGCTAACCCTTTGGCTTCACAAGTTGAGATCCCCAATGCGTGTGCTTGCTGTTATAGTCACCCGCTGCGATGAATCTGTCACCTAGTGTGTTAAAAAATTCCATGAATTGATCCTCAGAGATTGAAAAGCGTGGTGGGCAGTTGACTGCGGCTAGAGTCATTCAACCATTGTTGAGTTCTATGACTATGGACGTAGATGGTAAGTAGTTTTTGTCAAAATTGTTTATGTGGTGGTGTTTTATGCGATTTCTGATGCGTATTCCAGTGCCTCCATGATCTTTACCATCTGGATGATTTGTACCAGAGAACAAGTATCCTGGTATATGAAAATTGTATTTATTTGTTAGGTGCGTTTCTGGTAGTTCCATTACGTCGATGTTTTTTCGTTAATGAACTGTGTCACTTCTTCTGTATGCCGTGAAACGCCATTTGCGTTCCACCGAGATATTCGTAGGGAAGCCATTATGGGGATTTTGAAGATACAAGGAGTTGTATCAGGATATTTTGGTTTTTCTTGCAAAGTATTTTGCATGAACGTCATGAAGTCTTTTATGCTTTGCTGTAGGGATAGCATCATAGCTTCGATGCAACTTTGTTGAGTCTGTTGGATATTTGTTAATGTATGTTCGGAATAAGCAGTTCTTGTCGGTGGGGCGGGGCTCTCTAGTCCGCATTTTAAGACGCTAGCGATGGAAATTTCTTGCTTGGGACAGTTAAGGGTGGTTGAAACATCGGTTGCGGAGAGCAAAAATTGTTGTATGAATGTGCTGTGGCAATACGTTTGTTTAGGCGGCTCTTCAATTCTTTGTAAACCACACAGCCTCTGTAGTTTGCAGTATGTTTTTCCCCGCAGTTACTGCATTTCTTCACCAACTTATCTTTCTTATTTTTGGGGCAGTTAGTAGTAGTATGAGAATCGATACAAACCACAAAAATTGACTTTAGGGGGACTTGGCGTGTTCGAAAGGGACAGTGGAGTCAGTGGTCGGCAAAGGTGGCCCCAGGGCGAGCGTTGCCACGAACGTGGACAATACTCCCTGCCCCATAACATCCTAATCCCGGTCGAGCCGGCGAGTCGTCCATTGTTAAGGAAGCTTAGGGCAACGAAGGAGAAACGCCGCAGGAGCAGCGCGATCACCGGAAGCGTCAGTTGTAAAAATAGTACATTAAATCGACTATAATTAGAAAAAAAAACCGTTCATTACAGTTTCAATGCTATCATTTGCACCCATTTTCAAATATAACAATTGTTTTAACAAATTAATACAACTCGCGGGGCCTTTTTGGCGTATCTATTTCCTTTAATTTGTTCCACGTCCAACGTTTTTTTTACAGTGTTTCACATTATTTATTTGTGACGGTTTTATGCTCAGTATGATGCTCGCAAGCGCTTTCTCGTCTTTGACGTCGAACTGCACATTTTGTTCTTCGCTCCCATTTTAGCTTTTTGTTAAGCTACCGCATACTGGCCATAATTCAGTATGTATCAAAACGCTTTTCATTTGAATAGCCCATGCACTATAATTGTCATCGTCTAGCTTATATATATGGCGGACATTCACGAATTCATTTTGAGCATCACTTGCCCAGAATGTCCAGAATAATCACGCACGAACAATTCACTTTCACACGTTTGTGTCTATTCACACAAAGTCTATTAATACATACCTATACATATATGTACATGCGGGTCCAGAAACTCCAGAATATTCTACCGACGAATTATTCAATTTCACACGAACTCTTTTTACACAATCCTCGTCCTGTTCGAGATCAATTTATTAGGAAAAACAAGAATCTTTATTTCATATATAGTAAATGTAAATTATTTAAAGATTAATCGCACCGCCTTGCGATGCTGTTGTCGTCAGGAATCCTCCAGAGGTGAAGGGCTTCCTTCGCTGGCTACTCCGGTTAGTCCGGGGAGCAGGAGATTATTATTTACGTTGAGAGGAACTTTCCTCTTTTGACTGCCAGACTTGTGGTATGGCAGAGTAATTAATAAAAATATATTTTACGACGCTTAGTCCAAGTTGACGAGCTGCCGCTCTTTATTATGGTAAATGAAAATTCAAACTGAACTTAAAATGATTCTTAAAGCTAACAAAGACTCGCAGCGGCCACGCAAATATGCTGTGTTTGCCGGCTGCGCACGGGTTTCCGGCCCAGTGTTGGGTCAGCACTTTAATATTATGTTTCATACACTGAGACAACTGTTCTAGTCCGTTGGCTTGTGTTAACTACTCCCCCTTCAAGATTACGGCCGTTCTCGGATGGTCTTAATTCGGCAATCATACCGTTTAATTGGATCGCAGATCTTAGCGCTCCGATGAACCGTAGACAGGTGATGCCAATGCAAATCAACGCGCAACCAATCGCTGCTGCCATAAATATCATGCGATGTGAATGATTGGTATCAATTTCTCTCCCGCACTCTTTGATGAACTCCAAGTTACGTTCACTCAGCTGGTGAAGATAGGGGAGACTCAGAATATCTCTGTTGGCGGTGATATTCAATGATGAGGAACTAGCTACCCCTCGAGCTCGTATTTCGGCCTTGTCGTGTTTTATAAAGGCGGTATCATTTATCACGACGCGATCGTTGAAGGTAATGAGATGCGTGCCACGTAGATAGACTTCTGTTCCGTTGTCCACCGTGACCCTAGCTAGCCGGTCATTGATTATGATGATTCCCTCATCCACGCGGCTAAGTGGATGTAGGTCGCTTGGTTGTGACTTGTAATGCGCTAGAACGCCTGCGTGTTCCCTGGCGCATGAGCTTTTCGTTGATAGTTGGCAAAAGTTAGCTCCCGGTGTTAGGGTGCAGTTTTTGATTGTATGGACTTCTTCTCCACACTTTGCTACCATGCTGTCGGTTATTCGCAGCATAACCCCTTTACAAGTGACCGGGAAAATGGTGACCTTCTTACAAGATAATTTTATTTTGGAGAATTTGATAATGAAATGTATTATGGTAGAGGATTGTAACCCCTATGGGGGTATCTGTGGGTTCTTTCAGCCACACTGATTTTAAGTCTGCATGATCTAGGATATTTGGACTGACAATATTTATTTTATTTTATTGCCAAGCCTTCTATTAGTTTTGACCAAAACCTTTTCGCCCACTTCGAAGACTCTGTTTTGTCGAGATGCATTATCTCTAGACCTTAGCGCGTCTTGAGCACTCTTAATTTTTTTAGCAATCCGTTCTTGTGTGTCATCCGTGGATTCTTGTATTGCGTCGACTGGCCTCTTATCGATGACCGAATGGATTGATTTGTTATACCTTGTAGTGGCTAACAAGATTATCTCCACAGTATCACTTATGCCCTTGTCACTCTTCAGGCACCGGGCGAGCTCTAGTAGAGTGCTGTGAAAACGTTACACTTGCCCGTTTGAGACACTGTGAAGGGGTGGCGCATTCGTGATGCTGACGCCAAAATGGTTGTCTAGCATTGCCGTGATCGTGTGGGATTTCAACGAAGGTTCGTTGTCGTAGTAGACCATTTTGGGACTCGGGAAGAAATTCATTACCTCTAATAAGGCCGGTTTCATATCATCGATGGTCCTAGACTGCAAATTTTGAAAAATTTTCAATGCACGTGAGGAAATATTTCTTATCTGTTGAGAAAATATCTATATGAAGAAATTCTCCCATATGAGAGGGGATTGGTGATTCTCAAATCTTCTGTTTTTTGGTTGTCTATCGTACTTGGCTTTAGCGCAAGTTCTGCAAATTTGAACGATTTCATTGGCCAGTTTGGCCATTTTTTGGAAGTAGTACTCCGTGAGCACTTGTTTCACACTTTCTTGGGCCGATCGGTGGTCCCTATTATGCTCTACCAATATGATCTCCCTCTTTTCCTGGACTCCAAAAATATCTGTAACACGATTCTAGCAGTGCCAGAATTTTGCTGTCAGGTATCTCCAAACTAAATCTTCCTGTACCATAGCCAGAGTAAGCAAATCGCAATGGAGGGCGGTAACACCCTAAGGAACTATAGTGAGTAATGACTCCTTGCCAGTGAAGTTAATTGCGTGCCGTATCTTGTTCTTGAAACGGTAAGCGGGCCTCTTCTAGAATTATTTGGTTATAGGCTACTTTCGCACCCATTTCGTCGATTCGTGCCTTCCACCTTTTAATCTTTGCGTAAGGGTTGGAATCGGCCACTGCGAACTCTAACGGCTGATGTAGATAGTTAAATCCTTCACCGCATACGAGTATTGTCGCAGATTAGCTTACGGCCAAACGATGGCCAATAGTTCCCTTCGTTTGCGGCGTAGTTCATTTCCCACTTGGGAATGTACTGCTCCAATACCGTTGGTCGAAGCATCCGTCGTTAGATGAAATGGCTTCTTTTAATCCGGGTATCGTAACATAAAATTCTCGGATGCCAGAATGTTGCGTAGCTTTTCAAATGCATTTTTTGTCGTTTCATTAAAATCTACTTGGATGTGTCGCGTTCTATGTCTGCCAACACTTCCGTTCTCGCCCTTTAAGATGTTCAAAATAGCCATTCCTATTGCCGCAAAGTCCTTAATGAAGCATCTATAATAGCTCGCGAGGCCTAGGAACGATCTAACCTCATGCACTGTTCTCGGTTCGGGAAATTCTTTTATGGCCTTGACCTTTTCTGGGTTAGTAGTAGTGCCATCACCTGTGACTACAAAACAAAGTTTTAAAAAAAAAACTTAAGATTTCCACCGAGACCCTCGTTTGCATCGCTTATGGTTTTTAAAACCCAATCCACGTGCTTGACATGGTCATTCTCATCTTCTGAGAAGATTATTATGTCATCTACATAAACATTGCAAGTTTTGCCGATTTGTTCTCTGAGGATGTTATCAATGGCTCTTTGGAAGATTCTGGCAGCATTTCTCAGTCCAAAGGGGAGCCTCGTGAATTCGTACTTTTCGCCATTTACTGAGAAGGCAGTTTTTTCACGATTACGCTCCGATAACACAATTTGGTGGTACCCAGCCTTGAGGTCAAACGTCGTGAAGTACTTAACTAAACGTTTGTTTGTGGGGTTGTGGAGAATTTGATTTTTGAATTATCCAATTTTTAAGCAGACTCTGGATTTCTTTCTTGACAAAATCCGCTGCCCCGATAGGGTATGGGTAAAATCTAACGTAGATGGGCTCTTCGCTAGTCGTCCTAATCGTAGCCACCACGGATGTTTTATACGGCAGGGCCACGTGGGGGTCTGCGATGGCGCTTTTTCGTTTCCTTAACATCTCCATGACTGCATTCTTTACTAAACGTGGTGCATCTGCGCATTCCACGTTAGTGAAGTTGACGCTAGTGCATTTATTGAACGAAATTCTTTGCTAACAGTTCGGCCCCGATTATTACATCGAATTGTGCAAAGTCTGGTAACATGAAAAATTCGTTCTTAAATTAAAAATCGAGACGAAACATTTTTCTGTACCTAAAGTGGTGCCATGAATCGAGTGAATTTTGAAAGGTGCGTCCGCCGGTGCCGGGCGTACACCCTTTATTCCTTGTGAGAAAATTCATTTGTATCCCCGCTACTCTTCTTCTGAAGACGGGTAACAGGGATTTACCCCTAAAAAATTTATAAAGTCCGAATAATATTCGCCAATGGCGTCTTTGTATATCTCTGACTCCGCTTTGGCTTCGGCGGCGTCATATGCCCCTGCCTTCCCTTCCGCATTTTGCGTAATGAAATTTATTCTTTGTTGTTTCCTTATAGCGCCTGTGCACTCAGGAGTGACTGGCCTTCAGTTTTGGAAGGCAGGTGCCTGGGTCGATCGATCAGGTCTGGGATTTGGGCCTGCTGGCCTCCCCGGGTCTACATAGTCTAACTTGTTTTTCAGTTTCATAGGCCCATTGTACAACTGCTAACCCTTTGGCTTCACAAGTTGAGATCCCCAATGCGTGTGCTTGCTGTTATAGTCACCCGCTGCGATGAATCTGTCACCTAGTGTGTTAAAAAATTCCATGAATTGATCCTCAGAGATTGAAAAGCGTGGTGGGCAGTTGACTGCGGCTAGAGTCATTCAACCATTGTTGAGTTCTATGACTATGGACGTAGATGGTAAGTAGTTCTGATGCGATTTCTGATGCGTATTCCAGTGCCTCCATGATCTTTACCATCTGGATGATTTGTACCAGAGAACAAGTATCCTGGTATATGAAAATTGTATTTATTTGTTAGGTGCGTTTCTGGTAGTTCCATTACGTCGATGTTTTTTCGTTAATGAACTGTGTCACTTCTTCTGTATGCCGTGAAACGCCATTTGCGTTCCACCGAGATATTCGTAGGGAAGCCATTATGGGGATTTTGAAGATACAAGGAGTTGTATCAGGATATTTTGGTTTTTCTTGCAAAGTATTTTGCATGAACGTTTGTTTAGGCGGCTCTTCAATTCTTTGTAAACCACACAGCCTCTGTAGTTTGCAGTATGTTTTTCCCCGCAGTTACTGCATTTCTTCACCAACTTATCTTTCTTATTTTTGGGGCAGTTAGTAGTAGTATGAGAATCGATACAAACCACAAAAATTGACTTTAGGGTGTAGTATATCTTTGTGTGGCCGTATTCTTGGCAATTAGTACATTAAACTGGATTGAAGCGTTTGTGCGGCTCCTCCACGGTGATCCTTTGGTGTAACAAGTACTGTAGATTGTATATTGGATGTGTTAGGGTGATGGGGTTGCTGGTCCTGGAAATTTCCTAGTTTGCTGAAAATAGACCACTCGGAGAAAAGCGAACACTTGACTTTTTAAATGCGCGGGCGCGACCGGCGTATGTTTATTCTTCGTGGTTAGTTTTACACTAAAGCTTATTCTAATGAGTTGGGTTCTCTCAAGCGCAGCGGAGACTCCTCGGAGACTCTGTGGTGAAGAGCGGGAGAGCGTGAGAGGGAGTGGGGAGCGTAAGAGGGAGCGGAGAGCGGGTGACAGTCCACAACCCGTAACTTGAACATTCCGCCCCCCTTGCAATCACTGGGGTTGCAACATAGCCATCCTACGGCAGGCTGCAGGCACCGGACACGATCCACCCAAACACAGTTTTTTGAGCGACCGGCATTCCCTCGTCGAAGGTCAGGAATCCGGATTGGATAACCTTAGGATAAACATCTGCTCCTAAGACCATGGAGACGGTAGCCGGCCGATGGAACTGGTCATCAGCCAGCATGATGTCCCGGTACTTGGATACTATGGTGTCGCTCAATGCCCGGACAGGTGTCCGGATCCGCACCCTGGGCTCGATCTTGAGCACGACCTCCAGCTTAGTATTCGCGTCGATCCTGGAGCGGATCGTCGTCGTGCAGACCTTCTCGTCGCCAACATTGGTCATCGGAAGCGTAAAGGCTGACGCCAACGAAGCGTCGATGCAGCTCATGGGGCTGCACGGATCGATCAGTGCTGCGGTCTAGAAGGTCTTCGTCCCGGTCTCCAACTTGACCAGCAGCAACGACGAGAGCGATGGGCCTGGCGTGGTCGATTCCGGGCGTCGTGGCGATGAACTCCTACGCTGAGTTGGCGGATTGTGCCGGCGGGAACGTTGGGACGAGGCCGAAGCTGCTTGCCGGGTTGGCACCGGTTGGAGATGTGAGCGCGCTCGCGACCGCGACAACGAGCTAACCTGCTCGTGCATGTGGAGCAGCGTGTGGTGGGATCGGTCGCACTTCTTGCAACGATCACCGCTTCGGCAGTCTCCCGTGGAATGCTCGTGAGCGAGGCAATTGGCGCAGTATTTGTTAATGAGGACTGCTCGCAAACGCTTTCCAGCGCTGAGCTTTAGGAACCTCGCGCACTTCCGAAGAGGATGGATACCGCGGCAGACTCGGCATCGGTAGGATTGAATACCTCGGGTACGTCTGCTCTCCACGGCACGAGCACTGCGTGCGTTTTGTTGACGAGGGGCCATGCTGCGCGTAGTTGAATGTCGAACGGAGATCGAAAACGAAATGAAAAATAATGGATGATTAGTGGATGATAATGGATAGCTAGTGAACTACAACTAAGGACGATAGGAGCGCCTATTATTGTCGAGATTCGGAAGACTCTGTCGGCAAAAGCACCACTTTTGCTACTGGACGTTTAACAACTCCACGCGCAGTACGGATATTTACTACACGGACGTTGCCGTCGGCTCCTGGGAAAACAGACTCAATTCTGCCGAGCCGCCATTCATTAGAGGGCAAGTTGTCGTCCTTGATGACGACCATGTCATCGATGCGGAGATTTTTGGACGGGGCCTGCCATTTGGAGCGCTTGTGGAGTTCTTTGAGGTACTCTTCTTTCCATCGCACACGGAACTGCTGATGAAGAGCTTTCAAATGCTGCCACCGATTAAGAATGGATTTCGTTTCCCCCTTTACTTCGGGTTCCACCGTGGACATAAGGGGTCCCCCGACAAGGAAATGACCTGGCGTCAGAGCCAGCAAATCTGTCGGGTCCTCAGACATGGGAGAGAGCGGCCTGGAGTTAAGGCACGCTTCTATTTTTGCCAAGAGCGTGGAGAGCTCTTCGAACGTGTATTTTCGTGTGGCAGTGCATTTGTAAAATAGCGTCTTGAAACTTTTTACGCCTGCTTCCCAAAGGCCTCCCATATGGGGTGCCCCCGGAGGAATAAATTGCCATTGCATCTCTTGATGAATATAGGCATTCGTCACCGACTCTTTTACGGCTTGAAGGAAATCGCGGGAAAGCAGGGTGGCAGCGCCAACAAAGGTTTTGCCATTGTCTGATTGGACTTGACGTGGACACCCTCTTCTGGATACAAAACGAGAGAAAGCGGCAAGAAACTTCTCGGTCGTTAAGTCAGATGTAGGCTCTAAGTGGATGGCCTTGGTGGAGAAACAAACAAAAACTAACACATACCCCTTTGTAATAAGACATGCTCTTCCCGTATAGTTCTTTATATCGAACGGACCGGCGTAATCCATGCCCGTATACGTGAATGGTCGGGAGAACGATGCTCTTTCTTTGGGCAGGACACCCATCAGTTGGCTTTGCAGCCGCTTTTTGTGGATCACACATACTTTGCACGAATTAACTACTGCTTTCATCAGGTTCTTAATTCTCGGAATCCAGTATTTCGACCGGATGAGGCGCACCATTAACTGGTTACCACCATGGAGAGTTATGCGATGAGTGAAATTCGCAAGGAGGCGAGAAAGCAGGCAGTTGTACGGAAGAATCACTGGATGGCGTTCATTGTATTGAAGGCTTTCGGAAGCCGCCACACGGCCGCATGCCCTGATCAGTCCTTGCGGATCTATAAACGGGTTCATGCTTAGGATGGCACTTGAACTTGGCACTGGACGCTTTTCACTTAGGCAGTGATATTCCACAGGGAATTCTCTGCGCTGAGTGTTCGAAATTAGGAACCGCTCGGCGGCGGCGATTTCAGTGGCCATCAAATGCACATCAGATGAAGATGTCTGCTTCCTGCACCGCTGAATGAAGCGATGAACATAAGCAAGGGCTCGTAGAGCTTTCTCTAGCTTGGAGAAACGTGACAACAACTCTTCAGAAGGAGCTTTTGCAAGATTGACTTTTAGAGCACGCTTTTCCAGGTCGGTCACCGGAGCGTTGTCGACCTGAGTTGGCCATTGGTTGCGTGGATTTTGCAACCAAGTCGGTCCGTGCCACCATAACTGGCTATCGGCTAGATCTTGGAGGGAAACTCCTCTACTTGCCAGGTCTGCTGGATTATGCTCAGATTGAACATGAGACCAATTCTCTGTTTTTGTGGCCTGGGCGATCTTCGTCACCCTATTGGCTACAAATGTAGTCCACTGGCACGCTGGCTTGCTTAACCATGCAAGCACTATCGTGGAGTCCGTCCAACAGTAAAGTTCGGAGTTAATCGTAGGCATCTGCGGAATGATGGCTGCAGCCATTTCGGAAAGCAATAACGCTCCGCACAGCTCCAGTCTTGGGAGCGAAACCGTTTTGACTGGTGCTACCCGGGTTTTCGCGGTTAGGAGTTGCACCATAATGGTGCTGCCCACTTCTACGCGGACATATATTGCCGCCCCATAAGCCTTTTGCGATGCATCGCAAAAGCCATGATGTTCGACCTTGAAATCTGGACGAAACGATAGCCAGCGTGGAATGCGTATCTGCTCTAAAACTGAATAACTTTGGAGAAAATTAAGCCATCGCTGAAAAAGCTCATTTGGAATGTTTTCGTCCCACCCAAGCTCCTGCAGCCAAATCTCCTGCATGAAAATTTTAGCTCGAACGATAAACGGCGCTAACCAGCCTGCAGGGTCGAACAATTTGGCAATTTGGGACAGGACTTGGCGTTTTGTAAAGGACGTTTCGATAGCCAACTCTGGCGGGACGAAGAAGAATTCGTCGGAGGTTGCTTTCCAGCGAATGCCGAGGGTTTTGGCAGTACTTTCTGCATCGATCTCGAGAAAATCAGTATTTAAGAGATGGTTGCTCTGAATGGATTTCAATTCGTAATCTCTGATTTCCCCTCTATGGTTACGGAAAAGTATTCGCTGGAATGGAGTGTGTTTCGGATCTACCCAGATCTGCCGATACATTTTTTCGATATCGGCGTTGAACACGTATCGGAAATAGCGCCACTTCAGAATTTGAATGGTCAAGTCGGACTGTAAGACAGGGCCAGCATGAAGGATATCATTTAAACTGGCACCATTCGATGAAGGGCTGGAGGCATTGAATACTACACGGAGTTTAGTAGTTACGCTCTCCGGTTTTAAGACGGCGTGATGTGGCATATAATAGGCGTTGCAATCATGGGCAGGAAGAACTTGTCGCATGTGCTTTAAGTCGAGATATTCCTGGATCACCGAATCGTATCTCGCTTTTAAGGCCTCATCTCTTTTTAGACGCTGCTCATTTCTTAAGAACTGAGCCAACGCGAAAGACCTAGAATGCCCTAGCCCGGAACCGATATGTTCTGGGTCGCGAAAGGGCAGAGTAACGACATATTTGCCGCACTCGTTTCTCGTGGTCGTTTGGAGGAAATTCTTCTCGCACATGGAATCGGATTCTTTTACCAACTTTGTTGGTATATCCTCCACCTCCCAAAATTTTGTGAGGAGTTTGTCCAGTGAATTATCGTACGCGTGGGAGATCTGCGTCGAAAAAGAGGAAATTCTGCTTTGGGCTGAGGCTGACACTGGCCCAGTTAGTACCCAGCCGAAAATGGTCTCTTGCCCCAAGAGAGAGCCACAGATGTTGGTTTTTGCTCCACTCAGAAGCACCGAAGGCAGGATGTCGGCTCCGATAAGTACATCTATTTGTGCGCTCTCATAGAACTTTGGATCCGCCAATGGAAAATCGGGAAGATCCCGAAGGAAATTTTGCGGAATTGGGTAGGAAGGCAGATTTCCGGCTAGTTGAGGGAGGACATAGGCCGTCGTCTCCAACTGCAACGCGGGCCTAGTCGGAGATCGGATGGTGAAACTGCAGAGCTTCTTGGACTGAGCAGCTACTGTTTGGTTTAAGCCCGAGACTTGGGCTTGAACCACCTGGAATGGCAATCTAATTAGATTGAACAGTCGCTCGGTTATGAATGTCGCCTCTGATCCGGAGTCAATCAGGGCGCGTGCCTTAAAGTTAGTGCCAAGATGGGAAATATTGATTATGGCAGTGCCAAGAAGGATAGCTCTTGAGCCTGTGGCGAAATAATTCTGAACACCGGCTTGCTCATTTGGAACGAAATTGGCCTGATTAGCGGAAATTGGCCTTGCAGGATTTGAAGGGCTGGAATTGCTGGAACAGAGGTTGTTTCGGTGCAACAACGTGTGATGCCGGCCACGGCAAGTAAAACAATTGTGAGTGCTTTTGCACTCACGAAGCTGATGTCCCTTTGCGAAGCAGTTTAAGCATAACTGCTTCCGTTTAATGTAGGCTGACCGGTCGTCAACCGACATTTGGAGAAAACGCGGACATACACGGACAGGATGGTTCTCCTTGTTGCACAAGTCGCAACTTTTCAATTTTGGAGCCACTTTCGTCTCATAGGAATTTAATTTTCTAGAGGGCCCACTTGAGTTTTTCGCTTTGGAATGCGACTGACTCGGTACGGACGGTCTCACATCATCGATGGCCTCTAAGGTTCGATGACGTTCTGTAAGGAAGGTGTTCAGCTCTCCCCATGTCGGGATGTCGGCTTTCTTATGTAGCGACTGCTCCCATAAGGAGAGAGTTATCTTCGGGAGCTTGGATGAGCACAGATATACCAGCAGGCAGTCCCAGTTCTCAGTGTTGATGCCAGACAGTTCTAAGGCAGTCAAGCAACCTTGAACAGTACTTTGCAGTACCTTCAAGGCCGCCCCAGATTCCTGTGGTATCGACTGCACATTAAACAGTATTTTCAATTGACTGTTTACCAACAATCGTTTATTTTCGAAACGCTCTATCAGGTTTTCCCACGCAGAGCGGAAACCCTCGTTGGTGAGAGGCGAAATCGAAACTATGGCATGCGCGTCGCCACTTGTTTTGGCATTTAAATGGAATAACTTTTCAACCGGAGTCAGCCGTGGATTATTGATATAAATGGCTGTGAAAAGATCCCGGAAAGTCGGCCAGCGAAGATAGTCGCCTGCGAAAACTTCTGTATCGCATGGAGGCAACCGACAGCCAGAGGAAATGTAGGCCTGGGGCGCAGCGTTCGCGGTTGGGATGGACTGAGAAGTGCCCTGCTCGATTTTATCAACGAGCTGGGCAACACACCTTTCATAGACTGCATAGCAATAATTGTATTTAGCCCTGAGAATAGGCATGTTGCTTGCTGCCGCTTCGCCTGCTGACACAAGGCACTCTGAGCAGAGATCGTATTCCTTTTCAACCTTGTCCCATAGGGTTCGGACTTGGTCGCGACGGACGCCAAGCATCGTGACAGTTGGAGCTGCGGATTCCGGAGTGTTGATCTGAGCCTCAAATTCGCTTAAGCGGTCAGAAACCGAAATGAATTTGGCTAGCGCTAGATCTGAAGCAGCCATATTTTTAGCTATGCGCTGTACTGTGGCTTTGGATGGAGTAGCACAGTCGTCGGAAATCTGCGAAGGCGTTCTCACCGAAATGCTGGGGATTCTTGGACTCTTGGGCCCTTGTGGTGAAAAAATAGACCTGGGTTTGTCAGCGGACAATTTCTTCTTATCGTCCCCGATGGGCATAATCGAAGAAATACGAAATGGAAGGGAAGCGGTTTTGGAGCCCGGTCAAACTTTTGAAAAAGTAGACAGATTCCTCAGACTGTACTTAATAATTTAAGTGGTGTAAAATTCACGAAGTGGAAACGTCGTAGTTTAGACTGATCGGACAGGTGACTTGGAGTGAACAGCGAATTGTATAAATGACCTGTGATTTACGGTAATTGGGTCCACCTTATTTATGGTTGGAACCCTTGGAAATTGGAACACGGTGATATAAAATGTTTATTAGAAGGAAGAAAATTTTATTCTTTTATTTACAACTGGAAACGGAGAAAATGGAATGACTGGAATTGAGGTCTTTTCTCCGCGTTGTAAATACTTCTAAAACAACCACAAACTAATATCCAAGCAATACGAAAAGGAAATATTTGTCGGGTGAACGACTCTTATTTGGCCGTATTATGTATTTATGGATGATTATTTTTTTTTTTGAAAATTTTCAAAAAAATTTAAAAAATAATTTAATAAATATTAAAAATGTTTAATTTAATTTAAAATGTATTTATTGTTGTATTTGTATTTATTGATGGAAAATAAAACGCCTTTTCCGCGTCGGCACTTGGAATAAATTTTATTTGTGGTATGGACTTGCCGACGGGAAACAATCAAAACTTAGGTAAACTTTGGTTATACGCCTTTTCCGCGTCGGCACTTGGGAAACAGGCAATGTAAACTTTGGTACACTTTGGTTAAAGGGAATGCAGATAATCTGCGCAATGTATGCCGCTAATATGTGTAATGTATATGGAGATGTATGCTTATATGTATGTATATGGAGATGTATGCGTATATGTATTTATATGGAGATGTAATGCATGCAATGTATATGGGTAAATGGCGGGTAAATATTTAATTAATATTTTACTTGGAATGGCCAGAGGGTATGTGTTGTTTATTGTATTTGAAAGTATAGCAAAGCGAATTGTGTTAAGCGGACTGCGGAGTTGAAGCAAAAAAATGTGCGAAATTTGCGAAAAGAATTTGGCTTGCGTTGGACACAGTGAAACGAGAATAGAATTTTTTGCCACTTTTGGCACAGTGTTGGACTTTAGGAATTTTCACTGAACTTGGCACAAATTAATTTCACTTTCTTCACATTTGGAATTTTGCACTTTTCGGACTGAATGAATATTTAAATATATTCGGAAAATTGGGACTTAGAAATTTAGAACGGTGGGTAATATGGCGGCGCCCGTGAGAATGGATAAGTACTTTCCTTTAATTGCCTTTTGTCGGATAAATCCGTTTGATTTGACAATAAATCTCAGCAAATTGAACGAAATTGGATTTTCGAACCTTTTGCTGCAGACCGGCAATTAAAGGGCATGGAAGTTTCGTACTTATCTTATAAGTTGGTCGCTGATGGACAAACTTGAAAAATCCAGGATATCCGTCTTCGAAGGACCAAAATGTTAGGGTGATGGGGTTGCTGGTCCTAGAAATTTCCTAAGAATCACTGGATGGCGTTCATTGTATTGAAGGCTTTCGGAAGCCGCCACACGGCCGCATGCCCTGATCAGTCCTTGCGGATCTATAAACGGGTTCATGCTTAGGATGGCACTTGAACTTGGCACTGGACGCTTTTCACTTAGGCAGTGATATTCCACAGGGAATTCTCTGCGCTGAGTGTTCGAAATTAGGAACCGCTCGGCGGCGGCGATTTCAGTGGCCATCAAATGCACATCAGATGAAGATGTCTGCTTCCTGCACCGCTGAATGAAGCGATGAACATAAGCAAGGGCTCGTAGAGCTTTCTCTAGCTTGGAGAAACGTGACAACAACTCTTCAGAAGGAGCTTTTGCAAGATTGACTTTTAGAGCACGCTTTTCCAGGTCGGTCACCGGAGCGTTGTCGACCTGAGTTGGCCATTGGTTGCGTGGATTTTGCAACCAAGTCGGTCCGTGCCACCATAACTGGCTATCGGCTAGATCTTGGAGGGAAACTCCTCTACTTGCCAGGTCTGCTGGATTATGCTCAGATTGAACATGAGACCAATTCTCTGTTTTTGTGGCCTGGGCGATCTTCGTCACCCTATTGGCTACAAATGTAGTCCACTGGCACGCTGGCTTGCTTAACCATGCAAGCACTATCGTGGAGTCCGTCCAACAGTAAAGTTCGGAGTTAATCGTAGGCATCTGCGGAATGATGGCTGCAGCCATTTCGGAAAGCAATAACGCTCCGCACAGCTCCAGTCTTGGGAGCGAAACCGTTTTGACTGGTGCTACCCGGGTTTTCGCGGTTAGGAGTTGCACCATAATGGTGCTGCCCACTTCTACGCGGACATATATTGCCGCCCCATAAGCCTTTTGCGATGCATCGCAAAAGCCATGATGTTCGACCTTGAAATCTGGACGAAACGATAGCCAGCGTGGAATGCGTATCTGCTCTAAAACTGAATAACTTTGGAGAAAATTAAGCCATCGCTGAAAAAGCTCATTTGGAATGTTTTCGTCCCACCCAAGCTCCTGCAGCCAAATCTCCTGCATGAAAATTTTAGCTCGAACGATAAACGGCGCTAACCAGCCTGCAGGGTCGAACAATTTGGCAATTTGGGACAGGACTTGGCGTTTTGTAAAGGACGTTTCGATAGCCAACTCTGGCGGGACGAAGAAGAATTCGTCGGAGGTTGCTTTCCAGCGAATGCCGAGGGTTTTGGCAGTACTTTCTGCATCGATCTCGAGAAAATCAGTATTTAAGAGATGGTTGCTCTGAATGGATTTCAATTCGTAATCTCTGATTTCCCCTCTATGGTTACGGAAAAGTATTCGCTGGAATGGAGTGTGTTTCGGATCTACCCAGATCTGCCGATACATTTTTTCGATATCGGCGTTGAACACGTATCGGAAATAGCGCCACTTCAGAATTTGAATGGTCAAGTCGGACTGTAAGACAGGGCCAGCATGAAGGATATCATTTAAACTGGCACCATTCGATGAAGGGCTGGAGGCATTGAATACTACACGGAGTTTAGTAGTTACGCTCTCCGGTTTTAAGACGGCGTGATGTGGCATATAATAGGCGTTGCAATCATGGGCAGGAAGAACTTGTCGCATGTGCTTTAAGTCGAGATATTCCTGGATCACCGAATCGTATCTCGCTTTTAAGGCCTCATCTCTTTTTAGACGCTGCTCATTTCTTAAGAACTGAGCCAACGCGAAAGACCTAGAATGCCCTAGCCCGGAACCGATATGTTCTGGGTCGCGAAAGGGCAGAGTAACGACATATTTGCCGCACTCGTTTCTCGTGGTCGTTTGGAGGAAATTCTTCTCGCACATGGAATCGGATTCTTTTACCAACTTTGTTGGTATATCCTCCACCTCCCAAAATTTTGTGAGGAGTTTGTCCAGTGAATTATCGTACGCGTGGGAGATCTGCGTCGAAAAAGAGGAAATTCTGCTTTGGGCTGAGGCTGACACTGGCCCAGTTAGTACCCAGCCGAAAATGGTCTCTTGCCCCAAGAGAGAGCCACAGATGTTGGTTTTTGCTCCACTCAGAAGCACCGAAGGCAGGATGTCGGCTCCGATAAGTACATCTATTTGTGCGCTCTCATAGAACTTTGGATCCGCCAATGGAAAATCGGGAAGATCCCGAAGGAAATTTTGCGGAATTGGGTAGGAAGGCAGATTTCCGGCTAGTTGAGGGAGGACATAGGCCGTCGTCTCCAACTGCAACGCGGGCCTAGTCGGAGATCGGATGGTGAAACTGCAGAGCTTCTTGGACTGAGCAGCTACTGTTTGGTTTAAGCCCGAGACTTGGGCTTGAACCACCTGGAATGGCAATCTAATTAGATTGAACAGTCGCTCGGTTATGAATGTCGCCTCTGATCCGGAGTCAATCAGGGCGCGTGCCTTAAAGTTAGTGCCAAGATGGGAAATATTGATTATGGCAGTGCCAAGAAGGATAGCTCTTGAGCCTGTGGCGAAATAATTCTGAACACCGGCTTGCTCATTTGGAACGAAATTGGCCTGATTAGCGGAAATTGGCCTTGCAGGATTTGAAGGGCTGGAATTGCTGGAACAGAGGTTGTTTCGGTGCAACAACGTGTGATGCCGGCCACGGCAAGTAAAACAATTGTGAGTGCTTTTGCACTCACGAAGCTGATGTCCCTTTGCGAAGCAGTTTAAGCATAACTGCTTCCGTTTAATGTAGGCTGACCGGTCGTCAACCGACATTTGGAGAAAACGCGGACATACACGGACAGGATGGTTCTCCTTGTTGCACAAGTCGCAACTTTTCAATTTTGGAGCCACTTTCGTCTCATAGGAATTTAATTTTCTAGAGGGCCCACTTGAGTTTTTCGCTTTGGAATGCGACTGACTCGGTACGGACGGTCTCACATCATCGATGGCCTCTAAGGTTCGATGACGTTCTGTAAGGAAGGTGTTCAGCTCTCCCCATGTCGGGATGTCGGCTTTCTTATGTAGCGACTGCTCCCATAAGGAGAGAGTTATCTTCGGGAGCTTGGATGAGCACAGATATACCAGCAGGCAGTCCCAGTTCTCAGTGTTGATGCCAGACAGTTCTAAGGCAGTCAAGCAACCTTGAACAGTACTTTGCAGTACCTTCAAGGCCGCCCCAGATTCCTGTGGTATCGACTGCACATTAAACAGTATTTTCAATTGACTGTTTACCAACAATCGTTTATTTTCGAAACGCTCTATCAGGTTTTCCCACGCAGAGCGGAAACCCTCGTTGGTGAGAGGCGAAATCGAAACTATGGCATGCGCGTCGCCACTTGTTTTGGCATTTAAATGGAATAACTTTTCAACCGGAGTCAGCCGTGGATTATTGATATAAATGGCTGTGAAAAGATCCCGGAAAGTCGGCCAGCGAAGATAGTCGCCTGCGAAAACTTCTGTATCGCATGGAGGCAACCGACAGCCAGAGGAAATGTAGGCCTGGGGCGCAGCGTTCGCGGTTGGGATGGACTGAGAAGTGCCCTGCTCGATTTTATCAACGAGCTGGGCAACACACCTTTCATAGACTGCATAGCAATAATTGTATTTAGCCCTGAGAATAGGCATGTTGCTTGCTGCCGCTTCGCCTGCTGACACAAGGCACTCTGAGCAGAGATCGTATTCCTTTTCAACCTTGTCCCATAGGGTTCGGACTTGGTCGCGACGGACGCCAAGCATCGTGACAGTTGGAGCTGCGGATTCCGGAGTGTTGATCTGAGCCTCAAATTCGCTTAAGCGGTCAGAAACCGAAATGAATTTGGCTAGCGCTAGATCTGAAGCAGCCATATTTTTAGCTATGCGCTGTACTGTGGCTTTGGATGGAGTAGCACAGTCGTCGGAAATCTGCGAAGGCGTTCTCACCGAAATGCTGGGGATTCTTGGACTCTTGGGCCCTTGTGGTGAAAAAATAGACCTGGGTTTGTCAGCGGACAATTTCTTCTTATCGTCCCCGATGGGCATAATCGAAGAAATACGAAATGGAAGGGAAGCGGTTTTGGAGCCCGGTCAAACTTTTGAAAAAGTAGACAGATTCCTCAGACTGTACTTAATAATTTAAGTGGTGTAAAATTCACGAAGTGGAAACGTCGTAGTTTAGACTGATCGGACAGGTGACTTGGAGTGAACAGCGAATTGTATAAATGACCTGTGATTTACGGTAATTGGGTCCACCTTATTTATGGTTGGAACCCTTGGAAATTGGAACACGGTGATTTGACAATAAATCTCAGCAAATTGAACGAAATTGGATTTTCGAACCTTTTGCTGCAGACCGGCAATTAAAGGGCATGGAAGTTTCGTACTTATCTTATAAGTTGGTCGCTGATGGACAAACTTGAAAAATCCAGGATATCCGTCTTCGAAGGACCAAAATGTTAGGGTGATGGGGTTGCTGGTCCTGGAAATTTCCTAGTTTGCTGAAAATAGACCACTCGGAGAAAAGCGAACACTTGACTTTGTAAATGCGCGGGCGCGACCGGCGTATGTTTATTCTTCGTGGTTAGTTTTACACTGGATCGTTATCCATAATCAAAATCTGCCAGCTAAAAGCTTACAGTTCAAGCAGCAGAGTGTCTAAGACACAAGCGACCGCGTGGCCGCTGGGCAGCGGAGCCCCACTTCGTGCAAACAAATTCACGTTGAGTTCCACTACAATATCACAGATAGCGACTTAAGGGTCACTATTAACAATTTGTGCCACTATTTTGGATTTGATTTTAGTTTAAAAATTCACGAACAAAAAACTATAAACTCTGACCTCTTCGTGGTTAGTTTTACACTAAAGCTTATTCTAATGAGTTGGGTTCTCTCAAGCGCAGCGGAGACTCCTCGGAGACTCTGTGGTGAAGAGCGGGAGAGCGTGAGAGGGAGTGGGGAGCGTAAGAGGGAGCGGAGAGCGGGTGACAGTCCACACCCCGTAACTTGAACAGGATGCATTTCGTTATTCTTTAGTGGTTCTCTGGGTCGAGTTCTATTTTAAATAGTGGCTGCGGAACTTTGTCTTTGTTTTTAATATTAATAACCGTTTTTGCATACCCTTGTCCCATAGGGTTCGGACTTGGTCGCGACGGACGCCAAGCATCGTGACAGTTGGAGCTGCGGATTCCGGAGTGTTGATCTGAGCCTCAAATTCGCTTAAGCGGTCAGAAACCGAAATGAATTTGGCTAGCGCTAGATCTGAAGCAGCCATATTTTTAGCTATGCGCTGTACTGTGGCTTTGGATGGAGTAGCACAGTCGTCGGAAATCTGCGAAGGCGTTCTCACCGAAATGCTGGGGATTCTTGGACTCTTGGGCCCTTGTGGTGAAAAAATAGACCTGGGTTTGTCAGCGGACAATTTCTTCTTATCGTCCCCGATGGGCATAATCGAAGAAATACGAAATGGAAGGGAAGCGGTTTTGGAGCCCGGTCAAACTTTTGAAAAAGTAGACAGATTCCTCAGACTGTACTTAATAATTTAAGTGGTGTAAAATTCACGAAGTGGAAACGTCGTAGTTTAGACTGATCGGACAGGTGACTTGGAGTGAACAGCGAATTGTATAAATGACCTGTGATTTACGGTAATTGGGTCCACCTTATTTATGGTTGGAACCCTTGGAAATTGGAACACGGTGATATAAAATGTTTATTAGAAGGAAGAAAATTTTATTCTTTTATTTACAACTGGAAACGGAGAAAATGGAATGACTGGAATTGAGGTCTTTTCTCCGCGTTGTAAATACTTCTAAAACAACCACAAACTAATATCCAAGCAATACGAAAAGGAAATATTTGTCGGGTGAACGACTCTTATTTGGCCGTATTATGTATTTATGGATGATTATTTTTTTTTTTGAAAATTTTCAAAAAAATTTAAAAAATAATTTAATAAATATTAAAAATGTTTAATTTAATTTAAAATGTATTTATTGTTGTATTTGTATTTATTGATGGAAAATAAAACGCCTTTTCCGCGTCGGCACTTGGAATAAATTTTATTTGTGGTATGGACTTGCCGACGGGAAACAATCAAAACTTAGGTAAACTTTGGTTATACGCCTTTTCCGCGTCGGCACTTGGGAAACAGGCAATGTAAACTTTGGTACACTTTGGTTAAAGGGAATGCAGATAATCTGCGCAATGTATGCCGCTAATATGTGTAATGTATATGGAGATGTATGCTTATATGTATGTATATGGAGATGTATGCGTATATGTATTTATATGGAGATGTAATGCATGCAATGTATATGGGTAAATGGCGGGTAAATATTTAATTAATATTTTACTTGGAATGGCCAGAGGGTATGTGTTGTTTATTGTATTTGAAAGTATAGCAAAGCGAATTGTGTTAAGCGGACTGCGGAGTTGAAGCAAAAAAATGTGCGAAATTTGCGAAAAGAATTTGGCTTGCGTTGGACACAGTGAAACGAGAATAGAATTTTTTGCCACTTTTGGCACAGTGTTGGACTTTAGGAATTTTCACTGAACTTGGCACAAATTAATTTCACTTTCTTCACATTTGGAATTTTGCACTTTTCGGACTGAATGAATATTTAAATATATTCGGAAAATTGGGACTTAGAAATTTAGAACGGTGGGTAATATGGCGGCGCCCGTGAGAATGGATAAGTACTTTCCTTTAATTGCCTTTTGTCGGATAAATCCGTTTGATTTGACAATAAATCTCAGCAAATTGAACGAAATTGGATTTTCGAACCTTTTGCTGCAGACCGGCAATTAAAGGGCATGGAAGTTTCGTACTTATCTTATAAGTTGGTCGCTGATGGACAAACTTGAAAAATCCAGGATATCCGTCTTCGAAGGACCAAAATGTTAGGGTGATGGGGTTGCTGGTCCTGGAAATTTCCTAGTTTGCTGAAAATAGACCACTCGGAGAAAAGCGAACACTTGACTTTGTAAATGCGCGGGCGCGACCGGCGTATGTTTATTCTTCGTGGTTAGTTTTACACTGGATCGTTATCCATAATCAAAATCTGCCAGCTAAAAGCTTACAGTTCAAGCAGCAGAGTGTCTAAGACACAAGCGACCGCGTGGCCGCTGGGCAGCGGAGCCCCACTTCGTGCAAACAAATTCACGTTGAGTTCCACTACAATATCACAGATAGCGACTTAAGGGTCACTATTAACAATTTGTGCCACTATTTTGGATTTGATTTTAGTTTAAAAATTCACGAACAAAAAACTATAAACTCTGACCTCTTCGTGGTTAGTTTTACACTAAAGCTTATTCTAATGAGTTGGGTTCTCTCAAGCGCAGCGGAGACTCCTCGGAGACTCTGTGGTGAAGAGCGGGAGAGCGTGAGAGGGAGTGGGGAGCGTAAGAGGGAGCGGAGAGCGGGTGACAGTCCACACCCCGTAACTTGAACAGGATGCATTTCGTTATTCTTTAGTGGTTCTCTGGGTCGAGTTCTATTTTAAATAGTGGCTGCGGAACTTTGTCTTTGTTTTTAATATTAATAACCGTTTTTGCAGAAAAGTTTTTGACCCTCAGAGCCTTAATTATTTCGGCAGGTGTCACTGTTGCTTCAATGCCTTTAAGTACTACCTGTAGCCCTTTGCAAATTTTTAATTTGTAAGTGTAGTAGTTTTTACCAGCTTCATTTAGGTATTTAGTCACTATACGGTGGTCTGCTTCTGTTTAAATCTGTAGTTTTGTTTCATGAATATATCCTTTTTTAAATGGAATAATGTGGAATTTCCTTTCACCAACCACTGCAACGAGTGCGTTTCTACTCTGTTCCCGTATGAGAACGCGTATAAGTTTTTGCCCTGCAATCGATTCTCTCACATCTTGTGTTTCTACATTGTTCTGGGTAAACACAAGTGCCCAAAATGCTGACCAGAGGTCTGCGTAGTCTCCGCTGCGATCAACGCCAACGAACGGTTAAGCGCGACATCAACACTTCCCCGCTGCCGACGCCCGTGTCGACGCTGCCGACGACTTCACTTGATTGCTAGGGACTTAGGGAAACATTTTGTATGATAGTTTTAGTTTCAAATGATAAATTTCAATAAACGGTCGCTTGCGATCTTCAAAATAAAACCAATTAACTGTAATTATTAACTGGGACCAGGGAATAAACGCGAACGAAAGGCAAAAATTCTAAGTCGCGGATCAAAATCCAAAATTTCGTTCTTTTCGTTTCGTTTATTCGTTGGTTAAATTGTGCCAAAGAAACTAGCGTAAGTTATTAAAAAACAAAATTAACGGTCGGCTAAAAAAAATAAAACTGTTTGAAAAAAAAAATCAGATTTTCCGGAAGAGGAAAATACTCATCGGCAATAGCATTGTTCATTGGTGAATCACATTTTCTGTCAGGCCGCCCCGCAGAAAATCTTCTTTGGAGTGCTGACGTGGATTCCCCAGAAGCCCACGCAAAAAGGATAACATTCACCCAGCCAGGAGGAGTGACCGCAACAATTTTATGTTAATTAAACGCAAAACGAAGAACAGCAATTTCGCCGAAAAGAAGAAGGAAAAGTAGAAGTAGAACACCGAGAACTAACGGAACTACAGAAGAGCAACACGGATAAGTGTTAACAGTGCAATCCAAAACGGTGAAGACGAAGTGACGACACACGTAAAGTAAAATCAAAAAAGTAAAAGGAAAAATAACGGCAAAAGTAAAGATGACGAACGACGGAGAACGGCTGCGTGAGCCAAAGCGCATACAATAAGGAAAAAAAAGAGCAACAACAGCGCAGCAGCAGAATCAGCCCGCCAAAAGGAAGAGGAATAAGAACACGTCGACGACGAAGAAGATGAAGCTGAAACAACCGAAGAGGAGGCAGAGAGACGACAAGAACCTGGAAAAGTGCACTGGAAAAAACATCAGCAATTTAAAATTCAGGCATCCACCTATAATAAAACATAAGTATAACAAATAATAAAGCATATTATTCTTATTATATTACTATTATTATATTATTATTATTATTATGTTATTATTATTATATTATTATTATTATATTATTTATTATTTTATTATTATTATATTATTATCATTATTTTCATTATTATTATTATTATTATTCTCAACCCAGTTCCTAGAGATCTTCTGCAAGAAAAATTCCCTGTACTGTTCCCTTTTCTCGTACACTGTTCTCAAATCAAAATAACCGCGGCGAGCTAAACTTTTATTGCATGCAAAAAAAAAAAAAAAAAAAATGAAAGATAAATAAGCAAACACATACACACGCATTCCATATTTTCTGCCCACAACTTTTGTTAAGTTCAAATTGGTTTAGGTTTAGGCTTGTTTTATGCAGTTGTTGTCCGAATTAAAAGCCAACATGGCAACCCTAATAATATAATAAGACCATCAGCTTTCAGATCAAATGAAAGACCGGTGCCCTCAGAAAGACCCGACCTGCCTGAACAGCATAGCGTAGACATGAGTGTCGAACAGTTGACAGCATTAATTGGCCAAACGGTGTCCCAAATTTTATCTGGACTGATAAAACAAATGAATAACGATACGCTTGACTTTACTGACGTGAGCGATCAAGTCGTCGAGCCCGAATACAGAATAAGTGGACTTTGACAGGGTGCCTGATATCGTAAAATCGATCAGGGAATTCTCTGACTGAAGACTTCCACCAGGACGTCTACAAAAATCTTTCTCTTATTCTAAATAAGTATGCATGCGAATGAGCCGAGAATCCGAGCACTTTGTTACAAAAATGTACAGAGAAAAAGCTCTGGATACTTTTATTAGAGGCCTTCGAGGAGATTTACCTCGCCTTTTGGAAATAAAAGAGCCAGCAGATCTCCCACCAGCTTTACATTACTGCCTTAAACTTTAAAATGAAACATTCAGGTCAAACCATGCGGCAAATAAGGGTCAACAGTCGAGTTTCAGAGGAAACGAAAAACCCATACCGGCACTCGCAATTTTCAGCCGTCGAATGCCTTTGGCCATCGACAGCCTCCACCGGTCCCTCCACGAAATCCCATGAGGAGACCTCCACAATATTTAGGCCAGCCATTCCCGTCGCCAAGGCAACATGTGTCTAACTTCAGTAATGCACCGTTCATCGCACCCCGACAAAACTATCAACAGCAATGGCAACAATATAATGCCCCACCCCGTCCCTTTGCGACCAAACCACAACCAAGACCAAAATCAATGGACGTGGACAGCAGTGTACAGACGCGAAACGTTAATTATATGAATAGACCACACTCGGACATAAACAAGCTACAAAGGAACTACAACATCCAAGCAATGGACATGAGACAGCCAAGTATTGAAATAACTGGGTCCAGTTCAAGCATGGCAGGCTAACAAAGGTCGATACAAGAATATGAAACCCAAAACGATATAAACGGCACCCTAAATGAATACTGTGATGGCCAAATAGACAATTTGGACAGCGAACAACGAGACCACGAGTTGCATTTTTTAGAGTAGAAGACTCCTCACTACCATACTTCGAATGTAGAGTGGGGAGTGGAAAGGTTTTAAGAGTGTTGATTGACACAGGCTCTAAAAAAATTACATACAGCCCAATTTGGTATCGAACCCGATACCAAATAACAAGCCTTTCATAGCTGATACTCCAGGCGGTGATGTAAACATATTGCATTACAAAAGAGCAAACCTTTTCGATTTCGAAATAAAATTTTTTTATTATCATCGCTGACGACTTTTGACGCCATACTTGGCAAAGACACAATGGGAGCGCAAATTGATTTAAAGAACCTAACCATGACACTGGAAAACGGGAAAAGAGTCGTTCTCAAAGAAAAACAGTTCGAGGCTGTTAGCACAATTAGTCCGAGAATAAAACACTTAGAGGTATAACAGAGAAAGAAATTAAATAAAATAATTGATTCTTATCCAGGTCTCTTCGCAAACCCCAATCAGAAAGGACAGCAATTCGAACTATATCGGATATACCGGTTCTCAAAATTCTATCAGTACCCAATGTCTCTTAAAGACGAGGTACACAAACAAATATCAGAACTTTTACACGATGGAATCATTCGACCCTCAAGGTCACCATACAATTCAACAATGTGGATTGTACCAAAAATCTCGGCTCCTCTGGCAAGAAAAAATACAGGGTGGTAATTGACTACCGGAAACTTAACATGGTAACGGTAGCGGACAGATACCCTATCCCTGACATTAATAAAGTGTTGGCCCAATTGGGAGACAACAAGATTTTCTCAGTGCTCGATCTGAAAAGTGGGTTTCATCAGATTCTTTTAAAGGAATCTGATATTGAAAAGACCGCCTTCTCCATCAATAATGGAAAATACTGGAATCCCATTCGGTCTGAAAAATGCACCGTCAATTTTCCAGTGCGCACTGGACGATATCCTTCACGAACATATCGGTAAGATATGTTTCATTTATATTGACGACATCATCATCTTTAGTAAAGATGATGAAACACACTACCAGAACCTTGACACCATTTTCAGAACTCTTCAGCAAGCCAACATGAAATGAATTTCACCTAACAACGGATGCTTCCAATTTCGCAGAAGGCGCTGTTCTTTCACAAGAGAACAGACCCATCTCATTTTTATCGAGAACACTCTCGAAGGCGGAAGAAAATTATGCCACGAATAAGAAGGATATGTTAGCCATTATCTGGGCTCGAAAAAAAGCTAAAAATTTACCTTTACGGTAAAGCAAAGGTGAAAATCTTTACTGACCATCAGCCTTTGACTCATTCTCTCAGTAGTTGGAATGGGAATGCGAGGATTAAAAGGTGGAAAGCATACCTTGAGGAATATGACTACGAAATTTTCTATGAACCAGGTAGAGAAAATACTGTAGCCGACGCCCTGTCTAGAGGACCGACAGTAGAACAGATTAACAGAGTAACCTCAACAATGCAGAGCTCCGACAGTTCGAGCCATGGGCTAATACCTAGCGTTGAAGCCCCGATAAATGCATTTAGGAATCAAATTTTCTTCAGGAAGTCCGAGTCAGAGAATTACTCATTTAGCATTCCATTCCCGACATTCCAAAGGCATTTAGTAGATCGTAAATTATTCACACCTGATAGTCTCTTGTCAGATTTAAAAGAATATCTCAACCCTTCCGTGATTAATGGAATTTAAACATCTGTGGATGTAATGGGAAAAATACAAATTCTCTACACTATTCATTTTCAGGGTTTCAATATTAGATTCTGTCAAACCAAATTCAAACACGTTGTTAACGAAGCCGAACAAGAGGAAGAAATACTTAGGACACATAACAGAGCACACAGAAATGTTGGAAAATAAAGCTCAGTTGTCCGAAAGAGTATACTTTCCTGAAATGAGGAAAAATGATTCGGCTATCGTGAGTCAGTGTTTGGTGTGTAAGACTGCTAAATATGACAGACATCCCGGACAAATTATTCATATTGACATCTACTCGACAGAACGACATCTGGTGCTCACGGCGATTGATAAATTTTCCAAACTGGCCATGGGAAGAGTTATTAAATCCAAAGCTGTAGAAGACATTAGGAAAGCCTTAAGAGATATCGTGTTTTATTATGGAGTGCCCAAATTAATAGTAATGGACAATGAAAAGTCCCTCAACTCAGCCTCTATCATAATCATGTTGACAGACCAGCTGGGTATTGAGCTCTATAAAGCACCTCCGTATAAGAGTACGGTAAATGGACAGATAGAAAGATTTCACTCCACACTCTCTGAAATAATGAGATGTTTGAAAGGAGATGGAACACACAGGGGCTTCGAGGAACTTCTCGATAGAGCCATCTATGAATATAACTACACTGTCCATTCTGTCACAAAAAAATTACCTCTAGAGGTGTTCTTCGGCAGGATAGCCGGACAATATAGACCAACTTAAGAAAAAACAGGAAACTGACATAGAATACCAAAACCGGACAAGAAAGCCCATACAGACCTATATCAAAGGGCAAGAAATTTTCGTTAGGGTTAATACAAGATTAGGTTCTAAGCTATCAAGTAGATTTAGGAAGGAACTAGTTAAGGAAGACCGAAGTACTACAATATTAACAGAATCAGGGAAATTAGTACATAAAAGTAACATTAGATCATGATTGCTTTCAGGATAATTACTATTGCCACATCAATAGACAAGTAGAACATAGAATGAACATAATGACTAACGTAACCACGAGAACACAAAATTCAATTGGAAATGATTCGACTTTGACAGATGAGTTGGCCATAGGTTTGCAGAATTAGATTGTGCTAAGCGAGTATAAATTGAATGAGATCAGTAGCCTACTTGAAAACAATAATATGCCGATTTCTGCCTTGATGGTCGAACAAATGTTAAAACTTTCAGTCGATCTCGCATTACACAACGGAACTACAATTTGTATGTCATTAAAATCTCCCTATTGAATCAGTTAATTCCTTATTTCTTATATTTCAAAACATGATCAGTAAAGAACACTAATAATAATAAATAAATAATAATTTAATTTGAATAATAATAAAATTTACCAATTAAAGAAAGACGAAATGTACGGAATGAATTCCTTCTGCAAAGGTTCCAATGGTCTAAAAGTATGTAAATGTAAATTCATTAGTAATTTAGGCAAAACCAGAACTTTAAATAGAAAGCAATCAAGGTGTCAATGCAGAACACATACCAGAATAGAGGAGATAGACGACGGGCTGATATTGTTTAACGACTTCAATGGCACGGTGGACTGGAGGGACATCGAGAGACGATCGAGCGGCACTTATGTTCCTGAACGAGACCCAACAAAACCTACACCGCCACTAATACAGTGGCTCCATACGAGAAGCACTTGAGCTGCAACTTCATCCGAATAACACATCCGAGTTGCACAAACCTCGAACGCACTCAACAATAAACACCTGGCACTCAAACCATTAATGCGGTGCCCAAACCAATACGAATCACCCCACCAACGATGCCACTCAACAACAGCCCGTCCTTATATTGACCGCTCGAGGACAAGCGTCAATTAAGAGGGGAGAAGTTTTTTCCCTGCAATCTATTCTCTCTCATCTTGTGTATCTACATTGTTCTGGGTAAACACAAGTGCCCAAAATGCTGACCAGAGGTCTGCGTAGTCTCCGCTGCGATCAACGCCAACGAACGGTTAAGCGCGACATCAAGACTTCCCCGCTGCCGACGCCCGCTGCGACGCTGCCGACGACTTCACTTGATTGCTAGGGGCTTAGGGAAACATTTTGTATCATAGTTTTAGTTTCAAATGATCAATTACAATAAACAATCGCTTGCGATCTTCATAATAAAACCAATTAACTGTAATTATTAACATATATGTGTGCGTGCTCGTGCAAGAAGACGATTTTCGGGTCGAAATCAGCTCTGATCGATGAAACGAATTGGAGTTTTGGTTAATTTCGTAGAAATATGATGAAATAAAATAAGAATTAGTTTTATTTAGTTAATTATTCGTTTGTTAAAATTGCCGGTAGAATTAGGTACCGTTTACATATTTATATTTATGTTAATAATTAATTATATATTATTATACGTGTTTACAGCGCAGAAGCTTATTGGTAACTAAACTAAAATTATGTATGCTTGCTGCTCGTGGAAATTCTGCACGCATATGGTCGGACAACGCCACTACAGTACATGAATTCTGCTTGACTGAAAGCATTGAATGGCGATTCATCCCTCCTCGATCGCCGCATTTTGGAGGCCTCTGGAAGGCGGCTGTCAAAACAGCAAAGCATCATTTTTAACGAGCTGTTGGCCCTGCCGTTTTGCCCGCTGATGACCTACGCTCATTTGCCACATTGCGGCAATAATTAATTCAAGACCTTTAGTTCCTCTTTCAGAACACCCTGACGACCTTGAAGTACTAACGCCAACGCACTTCTTAGGCACGGCCCCCCTCGCCTTGTTTGCTAAGCGTGATCTAACAAAATTTAAACTCAAACGATTGGATCGCTCTCAGCGAGTCACCTACTACCAGCAAATATTCTGGAGCCGGTGGAGACGTGAATATCTAACGCAAAAGTTGCAAATGGCGACCACAGAAGACAGACGTTCAAATCGATGATGTCGTTTTAGTAAAAGATGGCGTCGCACGAGTTCCTGTCCTCAAAACTGTCACTGGAATCTTCAATAGAACCGTCGCTAAACTTTGCGTTCTACCCAAATAGGATGATCGTGTCAGCCCGTGTCCTCCAATGGGGGGAGGATGTTTGGCTATGCAGCCCGCAGCTAGCAGCAGCTCATCATAAATTTGAGTTATTTATTTACCGCTCTTATACATTGCTCTATGCATTCTGATTTTGCATTCCCCTTTATGCTATGTTCCTCTCTCTCTCAATAGAGAGCGAGCACAGCTATTTAATATTTGTTCTGTAAAACTCAGTTACAAATTAAGTGTTGATCGCACCGATTCTGTTGTAATACACTTTAACTTTTAATCGGTTCGGTACGGGCATTACCGCCGTTCGTTATACCCTACAGACCGGTGTGGCAAATAATATTAAAAAAAAAACTGAAATATTAATTTAAACATTAACTCTACCGTGCCACACCATTTCTCAAAGTCAATGAAAAAGCTCATCGCCTAAACAATATGCAATATGCCAATTATAATTATTATTATTGTTATTATAATTATTATTATTTGTATTATTATTGTTATATTATTTTTATGCTTTTTATATTGATTTTATTATTATTATTATTATGATTATTATTTTTATAGTTATGATTTATTATGCGTGTTTACAGCGCGGAAGTTTATTGGTAACTAAACTCAAATTATGTATGCTTGCTGCACGTAGGCAGCGTTAGAATATGCGAACAAAGAGTGATCGCCAATCAGTAGCGAAAACACTCAAAAAGGAATTAACCGTTGCTCGCAGGCAACTTGAGTGTTTGAGTACACAAGTAGTTGAGCGATTCTTACATACATCGATCTTCATTATATATGTATATTCAACATATATGATAATATATGTAATAATCGGTACCCAGGGAACGCCACGGGGAGGTCATTACAATTGTAATGGGGTTGTCTAAATATGTGTTTAGACATGATAAGTAGGAAACTATAAATATGTTCTATTTATGGGCTGCAATAAACATGTCACGGGACAGCATAAGTGGCAACTACAGATAAGTACGATTTTTTTTTTTTTTTAATTTTATTAATTGGAATTAAACAAGTTTTGGCTACCTATGTGGCAGATTGACCAGTTTTTACATAAAATTTTACAGCATAGGCATACATTATATACATTACTTATACATTACTTTATAAATTAAGTTATTCTAACAATATTTAATTGATTTCTTATCCATGAACAAATAATTATAATAATCTCGATGGGAGATCATGTGGGTGGAATCTTTTTAGCCTTCTTTTTTCGGGGGATGGATAAGCCTTCTCGCCAGGGTGTTGGGGTGGGAACCTAGTCGCCGCATATAACTTTCCGCATGGGTCCTCAATACATCGCCAATCTTTGGAATATTAAGATCTCTTTCTATATCTCTGGTTCTCATGTACCAGGGGGAGTTACATAGTGATCTAACTACTTTACTTTGAGCTACTCTTATTTTATTCAGATTACCAGCATTTGGTCAAAGTGGTCTTGTTTATTAACCAGAACTTTGTTAAGACGATTTGATAACCTTTTGTAAATGTTGTGGGCGCGTGCGTCGCCTGTTCTGGAAAATTATCGTCTAGCTCTTCATTTGAGATGTATGAGAACTGAAGCGTTTTGTGGAAGTACACTGCGTCTACTCTGGGTGGGAGAATTTCTGCTTCATGGTGTAGCAAATGTCGCAGCCACGTGAATTTTGTCCATGAACATCACTATAGCATCTTCGATGTCTTCTGGATAATTTATGTCCATGTTTAGGTTAATTCTGTCTAGAACATTCCTAAATGTTTCGACAGAGGAGCCGGGAGCTAGTAAGGATTTATTTCTGGATTTATATTGAGGAGAGTGGCTTAATGTTGCTACTATAGGTAGGTGATCAGAAGATAGATCGTATTTTGTTTCAATTGAAAGTTTATTTATTGGCACCCCTTTGACAATAAAAAAGTACAAAGCTGTTGGCGTCAGTCTAGTGTTAGATGAGTAAAAGGTAGTTTCACCTGTAGCTAGAACTTCGCTAGAACTAGTTATGATGGCCTCGTGTAGTCGTTTTCCTCGACTGCATGCCCTTAGGTTGCCCCACCATTGGTGCTTAGCTTTGTAATCCCCTCCTGCTGTACACTTGGGGCCCAATGTGATCAGTAGCTGATCAAAGTCGTTTTTAGTCCAACGCTTATTTGGAGGAAGATATTGAGAAGCTATTTTGATAATACCACCACTTGTTGGTACATTGAGACTGGTGACTTGTAAATCAGTGCACATTGTTGATATATTTTGACTATGGCGAATATTGGCTTTGATGAAGATTGCAGAACCGTCTTTTGCGGTGTTACTTGGATGATTGGCATAATATTGTTCATAGCCAGGAGTGTATACTTTTAGTCCAGGGCGCATATGAGTTTCAGTAATTAGCATGATGTCTATAGAGTGGGCAATAAGAAAAAGTCGAAGTTCTTCATTCTTCTGTACTAATCCTCTTGCGTTCCATAATCCGATTTTTAAGTTTAAGACTATCATTTTTTAGAAATCAGAACGTGGACTAGGTCACGAAAAGCTTTATTGGACTCAATTGTTTCCATGACTAATTTAAAAAGTTGATCCAATCTGGCGATAATGTCCAAGATTGCCTTCTCGAGAGTGGCAAGGTTCCTGTTAGAGCTGTATTGCTTTTCAGTATTTAGAGTGATTGTGTTCTTAGCAGGAACGCTGTAGTTGTTTTCAGCTGTAGTTCTTGTTATGTCAGCATAGGAGACTCCATTTCTGACAGCTGACGACGACGCGTATTGTACATGGCGGATTTCATTATTTCTGTTAATGGTGTATTTGGGTGGTCTAGGCCCTGTCTTTAATTTTTTACTAAATTCTATTCTGACTTTGCAGCCTTTAAAACTGGCAGGGTGATCCTCCATGCAGTTTGCACATACGTGTTGATTGTTTAGATGTGTCTCACATTATTTAGAACCGGTAGGATGCCGCACAATTTCTGCAAACTGGGCTTAAATGACAGCGATTGCGGGTGTGGCCAAAATTTTGGCAATTGTAACATTGAGCTATGTCCTTGTTGCGAGTAGCCTTCTCCACTGTAACCCTGTGCCTTCCAATACGGCTAACTTTTAGAGACTCGGCCACATTTGGAGTCGGCTTAAGTTTGACAAAGAACAGATTTTGTCTAGTTTGTGCATTAATGGCTTCTTCGTCGTCATTTCCACCAGCCAAGATTTTATTCCAGCCAGGCTTCCTTGGGAAGTAGATGTTCAGTACAACGAAGCCTTTGTCTGTGAAGCAGCGCTCTATTTCTTCTCTTGGGACAGTTGAGTGAATGTTCTTCAGCACCAGCCCATATGGTTTTTCCTCACGGAGGTGATGATGCCAAAACTGGCAATTCAGGGCAGTCAAGTTACGAATCACACTTATGAATGACGTAGCATCTGCTGTGTAGATTCGAGATATTCCCGATCTGGAGGTACGTATGTCGTATTTCTCTTCAGAGATTACCTGGTTGAGGGTGCTTTCTAGCTTGCTGATACTGTTAATATTAGAAACACATATTGGAGGAGGTTTTGGAGCTGCCGTTTGATGCGGCTGGTCAATATTTGAGTTGTCAGCGCTAAATTCAATAGATTCCTGATCAGTATCCATATCTTCGGTTGAGTTATTTCTTCATTTAAAGGTGCGAAACGGTTTTTTTGTTTTGTGTTTCCCTTAGACGCACGGGAAATGGTTTCTTTGCTTTTTTTCAATATTGTAGGATCTTTTCCAGAATCCGTAGGGTTCCGCTTCCTGCGTCTAGAAGGGGGGATGGTCTGAAACGAGCACCCCAGACGGGAAACGTCCGGTAAAGTAGTATAACCTGTGGACATAACTGAAGCAGTTCTTGTCGAAACAGTACTTGTCTGAGCAGTACTTGTCGAAACTCCCACAGTGTACGTTGTTGTTGTTGAAAAAACAAGAGAATTGGTAACTGTATTAGTTACTGTTGAAGCAGAGCTGGTTTAACCAAGACTTCCTTTTGAAAGGCCAAAAGAATCGTATTGCTTTGAGGCAATCATGGCTCGCATCTCTGCTGGAGTATGTCCAATGATTTTCTTCATCTTCTCGAATCGGTTCAGCTCTTCCGAGAGCGGTGGACTAGAAGGTGTGTTTTTATCCATTTAATAAATAAATAAATTTTCAACTTGGAAAAAATAGAAATCATTTTCTTATCTCACGCCGGCCTGTGCGTGAGAGACAAGTCACTAGCCCAATGGGCAGGGTCGTTTTCAGTTTCACTCTGGTGTTTACTGTTTTTGAGAAGTCGACAGAGAGATGGGCCCAATGGGCACAAATTGCATGTTTAACGCATCTTATCCACTGTTGTTTGTTGTTGTCCATATGCCGACTCTGCCAGACAGAGTGCAAAGCTTAAAATGCGTGCTGTTTTGCACAGCAACGACTGTAGGTTTGCGACTAAAGTTAAAGAGATTTATAATCTTATTTCCGAAATTTTTATTTGATTTTGATCACCGAACTTTACTGACGTATCGCTCGATACGATTGCAGCGGCCTATTGCCGGAGAGATATGACCACGCGGCAGATGATTAGCGCGGTCATAGCCCTCAAACATAGATTTAAGAATAAAACTCAGCAGCATTTACCAACGCAGACTGCGTCGTCTTACAAGCGCTGCATTATATAATTATATGATAAGAACCTCTGTAAGAATGAATAAAAGGCGAAGCTCTCGCAGCAGCGAGTCAGTTAGATTCAAACACCCGAATTGAACTTATTAAGTGTACGCACAACTTTATAGTGTGAACATTTTGTGTTTCTTACCACTGGTGGGGGAAAACAACAGAATTTCTCAAAGGACCAAAATGTTCACACATCAGCGCAGCGATGGCCACGTTCGTTGGATCAGGAGTCTTCCAGGGTAACATTCCTTGACTACTGTAGTCTGAAGGCGGCGACCGCCACCATAATTTCAACGGCCGCTGGTGTTAGAATATATTATTCAATTCGGCTTATTTTTTGTGTAAAATATTTTGTAACGCTTACCTGAATTTGTCACTCAATCTGGAGTCAATCGCGAGTCCGATTTGTCGGCGTCGTGCCGTTCAACTTTGGGTCGCGAAAAGATGGTTAGCCAGACAGGGGAAACAACACACATCCACGTTTAGTTTGCACTTCCCTTCTGATGCCCCGGAGCTCCTCAGGATTAGGTGATCCTACGAATGTGAATACGTCAAAAGAAATGCCGTCTCAATAAACACTTTTGCGGGGAAAGTTTCCGCGGAGATTTGTAGCCCTAGAGGATTCCCACACTTTTGCTTTGACCATTTCAAATCAAATCAAAAGTGATCACTGCCTGATGAGGGATTAAGAAGAAAATTAAAAAATGTTAGAATTAATCAATAATTATATTTTTGTGTAATAAAACAAAAAACATACCGGAATGTTTGAGTGACACCAACGTGCGGATAATGGGTGATGTCCGAAAATCCTTTCGGCATTCTAGGTAGTGTGGTTGTACATGGTCATAACAAAGACACTAGAATAACAAGATGCGTAACGGCCATACATTGGTTTGGCACTATGCAGCCACTTTTTTGGCGAAGACCAAAATTGCTCTCTTTCCGCTCGCTTACGCTGAGAGTGTAAGAAATCTAAAAATAGAATTTGCTTGCTTGTGTGAGAAGACGATAACGTCTATATGTGTGCGTACTTGTGCTAGAAGACGATTTTTGTGCCGAAATCAATTCTGATCGAAGAAACGAATTTACATATATGGAGTTGTGTCCAATTTCGTAGCAATATGATGATGGCGTGCTATTCTTCCCACCCAAAAATGCGCGCTTTTTAGAAATATCAAATTGGAAAAGACCAAAAAACAAAAATTTAACTGAAAGCATTTTAAATAATAAAAATGGTTCATTTACATACATCATATTAAGTCAAATGACTAAATAAATATACTAAATAATTAAAGCAACTGCAAAGGAAATTATTATAACTACTGTAATTTGAAACATAAATTTACCAAAAAAAAGACATTACATTGAGAAATAAATATTTCATAAAAATAATAATTATTTTTTAATTAAATCATAATAATAATTCATAAAAAATAATAAAATAAATAAAACACAAGCGTGACCGCCGAAGTGTGAAGACGTTTTTTATCGAGCTCCGCACAAAATCGGTTGTTTTGAGTGAAGTGAACGCCAAATAAAGTAAACTAAATAAAAAAAAAAAAATCCGAAAGCGAAAGAGACGCTCTATGCGATGCAAGATCGCTTAAATATATAGTGATTTGTTATCATAAATTATAAAACTATGAGTCAGAACGACACCAGCAAAACAAAACGAAAACGTAAACAAAAAAGCTGGGTCGCCCTGGCAGACTGGAATGGATCGCTACATTACAATAAAGCGAAAGCTCAGCCCGGAAAATTCAGATTTGGAAAACAAACCGAAAAATACACGCGACAACTCTACCTTGATCAAAAATGTAGCCCCTGCAAATACCAACAGATTTGCCTTGCTGGTAGATACCGCTGAGGACGTGCCGCTGGGATCCGTTGATATCGAACCGAAGAAAACAAAACCTCCGCCAATATACATCCGCGAGAAGAGCACAAGCGGTTTTGTAAATATTGGTTGGCCTTATTGGAAAAGATAGCTTTCGTATAATTCCCCTCGTAAGAGGTACTATCAATGAAATCAAACTTCAGACGAAAACGGAGGACAACTACAGAAAAGTCACAAACTATTTTACCGCACAAAAAATAGGCTTCTACACTTACCAGCTTAAAAGCAGCAAGGGCCTGCAAGTAGTCCTGAAGGGCATTGAGTCTGATGTTACGCCCGAAGAGATAACTGAGGCGCTAAGGGAAAAAAGATTTTACGCCAAAAGCGTGTTCAATATCAAAAACAGAAACAGGCAGCCCCAACCACTCTTCAAGATTGAGCTTGAACCAGAAAACAAGCCTCCTAGAAAAAACGAGGTTCACCCAATTTACAAACTCCAGCTCCTCCTGCACAGTAGGATCACGGTAGAAGAGCCGCACAAACGTAACGCTCCTGTACAATGTACAAACTGCCAAGAGTATGGCCACACGAGGTCGTATTGTACACTTCGCCCGGTGTGCGTAGTCTGTGGAGATCTCCACGACTCCAAACAGTGTCAAACTAACAAAAAAAATGCATGCGAGAAAAAATGCAATAACTGTGGGGGCAATCACACAGCAAACTACAGAGGCTGTCCAATCTACAAAGAGCTGAAAATCCGTCTTCACAAAAGAATGAACACGGCGCGGGCACACCAAGGAACAGCTACGCTGATACCATCAGAGACAAATCCTGAAGTAATTTTCTCGAAAGCAGCAAGTTTCGCTCCCTGGCCTACATCTAACACTAACAAGACAACATTTGCAAACGTTTTAAAATCAGGTATGACGCCTCCAACCCAAAATTCCCGAACTCCACATGAAGTGCACACAAAATTAGACACACAACAAAACTATAACCCAGCTGCGCAGGAGGAAACAAAAACTGAAGCTATGATGCAAGCCTTACAACAGAGCATGATGGAATTTATGACATTTATGAAGACCACCATTCAAGACATGATGCGTAATCAAAACCTTTTGATACAAATGCTTGTAGCCCAACAATCAAATAAATAATGGCTACCTTACGCATAGCTACGTGGAACGCCAATGGCGTTTCACAGCGCAAACTTGAGCTAGCTCAATTCCTACATGAGAAGCATATCGACGTAATGCTTCTTTCGGAAATTCATCTCACAAGCAAATACAATTTTCAAATAAGAGACTACCATTTCTACGGTACAAATCATCCCGACGGAAAAGCACACGGTGGCACCGCCATACTCATAAGGAACCGTATGAAGCACCACTTTTACAAAGAATTTGCGGAAAATAATCTTCAGGCCACATCTATCAACATTCAGCTGGATGACAACACTCTCCTTACACTAGCGGCCGTATAAGTTCACATATTGAGCTAAGCCCAAAACTTAATACTGAATCTGATATAGAGAGCTGCACGTGTGCATTGCAATCCATCCTTACTGCAGCAGCTCTTACTGCAACACCCAAAATAACAAATAATACAATTAATTCAAAAAAGACCAACGTACAAATCGAGCAACTCGTCCACGTAAAACGACGCTTACGCAGAGAATGGCAATCTTCCAGATCCCCAACTGCAAAACAAAAGCTAAAAGTAGCCACACGGAAACTGGCCAACGCTCTGAAACAAGAAGAGGACGACGATCAGCGCCGATACATAGAGCAACTCACACCAACAGGCACAAAACAAAAGTCACTGTGGCGAGCCCACTCAACTCTTCGCCCACCGACTGAAACCGTTTTGCCGATAAGGAATTCCTCAGGTGGTGGGGCCCGTAGTGATGAAGACAGAGCCACCATATTTGCCGCTCACCTACAAAATGTGTTCACGCCAAACCAGGCAACCGTAAACCACCACCAGCAACACACCCCAATTGTGTTTCGTCCTAAAGAAGTAACTAAAATAATCAAAGACAATCTCAGCCCGAAAAAATCCCCCGGCTGCGACCTTATAACACCGGAAATGATCATCCAGCTGCCACATTCTGCAGTTCGCTACATAACCAAGCTCTTTAATGCCATCACCAAACTTGGTTACTTCCCACAACGATGGAAGAAGTCGATTATCATAATGATTCCAAAACCTGGTAAGAACCACACAGTCGCTTCATCTTACAGACCAATAAGTCTACTCTCATGTATTTCGAAACTATTCGAAAAATGCCTGCTGATCCGACTTAATCAACATCTGATATACCACAATATAATCCCAGCCCACCAATTTAAATTTCGCGAAAGCCATGGAACCATTGAACAGGTGAATCGTATTACAACGGAAATAAGAACTGCATTTGAATATCGCGAAAACTGCACAGCAGTATTTTTAGACGTATCCCAAGCATTCGACAGAGTCTGGCTCGACGGCCTAATGTTTAAAATTAAAACATCCCTACCCGAAAGCACATACAAACTTCTAAAGTCTTACCTCTATGACAGAAAGTTTACAGTGCGGTGCAACACTGCCACAAAAATGCAAGCACGTGACGTTTACGCTAAACAGACAAGACTGTCCTCCGCTCTTGTTGAACAACATACCACTCCCGAAAGCAGATGAGGTAGCGTACCTAGTACACCTTGACAGAAGACTCACATGGCGCAGGCACATTGAAGCCAAAAAAACCCAACTTAAACTCAAAGCCAACAACTTACACTGGCTCATCAACTCTGGTTCTCCGCTCAGCCTAGATCACAAGGTCTTGCTCTACAATTCTATATTGAAACCTATCTGGACCTATGGCTCACAGTTATGGGACAATGTCAGCAACAGCAATATTGACATCATACAGCGAGCACAATCAAAGATCCTAAGAACCATCACTGGGGCACCGTGGTACGTTCGGAGTGAAAACATCCAAAGAGGCTTAAATATCCCATCAGTTACCAACGTAATCACGGAACTTAAGGTAATATACCATAGCAAGCTTTACACGCACCCCAACCACCTAGCGCGAGGTCTAATCCAGCTCAGCAGCCGTTCCCGTCTCCGGCGAAAGGACCTACCAACCCAGCGAATAAATTATTAGGGCCGTTTAATCATAGAACAGTTGGAAAAATAATACAATATTAAAACTGTTTCTTGCAGAAGTTATATCTGGAGGCACGAAGTGCGGACACAAGCACTCAACAATCACTGCCTTATTAATTTTTCTCACGTCGCAAGCTGAATACCCTAATATTCTAATATAAAGTCATTTTCGAAATTTAATTTGTGATTTACTTAGAGATTCGGCTATTACTATTTCTAAGCTTTATTTAAATAATAATAACGTTAAGGCAATGCAAAACAAGAATTTTTCGCATGGTGCCAATTGATAAAAAATAATATACATTTAAAGTCAACGAACTTCTAAGTTTAAGGCCATATTTTGTCAAATTTAGAATGCATGAGCATACGTGTGCACACATACAGTTGTCTGCTATCACTGTATGCGTAGAAAAGAGCTGTTTGCTGTAGCGCTCTCCCCTCTTTCTCTCTCGAACAAAAACTCGAGAGAGCCTGGATCGCGTGCCAAAAAAATATGGCGTTACACATCTTGTTATTCTATTGTCTTTGGTCATAACATCTGCGACGACCATAACTGTAAGATTTATTTAAGCTAATTCGTTTTTTGTCCGTATTCAAGGACTTGCATCACGGGGCGCGCACTGAAAAAATCTGTCCCATATTTAGCTACTTAGGTTTCCTTTTTATATTTTTTGTTTAGTTTAATGTGGAGTTCCGGGTTTTTTCTTGTCGGGAAACTAATCCTGGAGATGTAAGAGAATCTGTAAAAGATAAGAAAAAACTAACTGGCAGCTTTCACCAAAGGTGATAGCTAGTCCAGTTGACGAACGGTTAGTGAACGACGAAAAGCTTGAGATTTTTCTTATATATTTCCATATTTATTCAATTCAATAATTCCATTTATTTAGTCGTATTCATTTAGATACACGTAGATTGATTTATTTATTTAGGTATATTAGATAGGCAAAATTTATTTATTTAATTATACATTTATAAGCTATTAAATATTGAATGAGAGTAATGCCGATTAATGAGCCTTCGGGGGCTGGGCATGACAACTATTTTAGGTCGAAAGATCCTCCTGTCGTCGACGAAGTCGAAGTCTGGTCAATAGATGTCGATGGTGCGGCCGGGTTGTCGCGTATGTCGCTGGGTGGGGGTCTACCCAGAACGGTAATTGGTGGACTTGTTGGTCGGCTTAGCGGAGTCGGCGGTAAACGCAGCTCTGGCACAAACGGTGCACACATACCGCGCATCGGGAACGGTTCCCTGGAAATGATGCGGATGCTGAACGAGGTGTTGAAGACAACCGAGAAAAGCCATAGGCCACTGCTGAAGGACTTGGATTGTCAGGAACAGCCTCAAGGCGGAAAGCCTGGAAAAGGATCTCTGGTTCCAGGAGTGATTGATGTTGGCTCAAATGTATCGGCGGTTGGCACAATGCTGCTGAATGAGGTACAGGTCCACAATAAAGAACCTCAAGTCTGACGCAAGAGATCCGCACCAGACCCCGAGCCGCAAAGAGGCAGGATGCCAAAATTTTGGGTCTTCGCAGCGGTGGAGAGGCGTCTGTTTTGCTATCTCTGTCGACGTCCGAAATCGGATCTTCACGACCCACCAATTGAGCGGAATGCGGCTAGTTTCAAGGAATGTGCAAAAGGCGAGGAACCGCTTTAAGATCAGGATATCTTAGCGACATGAGGTAAAGCACATCGAATCTGGAGATCCTAGAGCATTTGCAGACGTGACGATCCTGGGTACGCACCTCGAAGTATAGTTGGACAAGGGAGCCAGTGTCAGCGTGCTCGGCAAGGTCTGCAGGGAGCTCGTGAAGCACTAGGTGCTCCGGTTAAGCCTTATTTCTCGATGGTGAGGACGGCGTCGGTCTATTATAGGACACTTGAATTTGCCAGAAAATTATGGAGGGATAAGTTTTTTTTTTCTTTTTTTTTTATAATTTATTTATTAAGGCATACGGGGAAGTCTTGAAGCCCCTTTGTGTCCTTCTTATCTATTAATTCAGCCCATTTGGGCTCGCCGCCTAACTATAGTTAGCTTTTTCAAATTTACAGTAATTTTACTACAACTACATAACAATCACATATAACAAATAGGATTTAAGATAAGCGTCAGCTTCTGCTGACCCTTGTCAAAGGAGATCGGGTAATGAGATCCCTCGGTTGCCTTTTGTTGAGCCTCCTTGGTGGGCGAGATCTGTTTAGAGCGCTGGCCAGCTGATTTCTGTGGCGCTCCAGCCTGTCATGGTATCTGCTCGAGTGCTGGTTTATTTCGTCAAATACCGTTGCTAGTTTGAGGTCTCTGTGCAGAGTGGTGTTTCGAACAAACCACTCGCAGCCGGTGATAAGTCTTGCTACCTTATTTTGAATAGCCTGGATTCTTTTGATTTGGCTTTCGCTTGCCAAGCCCCAGATTTGGCACCCATACTTCCAGTTTGGTGCTAAGATCTGTTTGTAAATTGTCAGCTTGTTGGATAGCGACAATTTACTGCGCGAACAAAGTAGCCAGTAGTGCTTCGCCACCTTAGCACGTAGCACGTTCTGATGTCGGTCACATGCTTGGAAAATGTGAGTCTGCGATCCAGAAGCACTCCAAGGTACTTTGCTGCGTTCGCCTGTGGTACGGGGGCTTCCTCGATGTAGACGGGCGGTGGAGTTCTCCGCTATAAAGTAAAGCAGACGTTTTTGGATTTACTGCTATTGATGCCAATGTTCCAAAGTCTTGCCCATTCCGAGAACCGGTATGCAAAGTCCTGGATACCATCGGCTGCGTCGTGCTCGCATCGGGACCTGATGTTGACGCACACGTCATCGGCAAATGTGGCCAACATAGATTTCCCGTAAAGGCTTACATCCGGCTGCGGCATGTCGTGGCTATACAGGCAGTAGAGCAGGTGGCCGAGAACACTACCTTGTGGAACACCAGCTGCCACGTTGTGCTTGGTGGAAATTGCTGAATGAAAGCGAACAGCGAAACTCCTTCCTTCCAGGTACGATTTTAGCAACCCAAAATATGGAGCAGGCAGCGTCTGCTTGATTTTCAGTAGAAGTCCAATGTGCCACACTCGATCAAACGCTTCTCGAATGTCCAAGAAGAGGCTGTTACAATATTCCTTACTGTCGTAGGCAGTCAGAATTTGCTCGACGACTCGATGGAGCTGCTCGACAGTACAGTGGCCAGCACGGAAACCGAACTGGTGCTCAGGGATAATCCCCTGGGCTTCCATAATCCTTACAATCCGGACAGCAATCAGTCTCTCAAACACCTTCGAAATTGAAGGGAGGAGACTGATCGGCCGGTAGGAGGCGAGCTTCCTTTCCGGCTTGCCAGGTTTGTGGATCATGGAGATTATCCCGAGCTTCCACTGATAAGGGAAGTATTGCAACCTCACAATAGCGTTGAAAACCAACGTCATGTAGAGGATCGCTTGTCTGGGCAGGGCCTTCAATGTGGCGTTGCAGATGACGTCATGTCCTGGTGCTTTGTTGTTACTGTGGCGCACAATGACTTCGGCTACCTCGCAGGGTTCAAACGGCGTGATTGGCAGATCCATTTGAAGCGCTTGGTTCAGCTGGTCCCGAGTTTCTTCAACCTGTTGCACGCTGGCAAGCTTTAATGGTTGAAATCGCTCGGCGAGGTGCGCAGCGAATACCTCCACTTGTCCAAAGTCGGTCCGACACCATGTCCCGTTGCTATCGACTAGAGGCGCCTTCCTCGTGCAACGCCTTTTGATTGCGCGCGTGGCCTTCCACAGCGAATGCGTCGCTTCGCTTTCGACTCCAGTATTGGCAAGCCTTTCGTCGAACCATGCGGCTTTGTGAAGCACCAACGCGCATCGAAGCCTACTCAGCGCTCGATTCCATTCCGTCTTGTCCAACGGGTGACGAGACCTCATCCACCTAGTGCGTAAGCGCCTCTTCTCAGCTATAAGCAGCAGGATCTCCCTGCGTATTGGGATTCGATCTGGCGCGGGCTGGGAGGGATAAGTAAGACAATATCTACCTTTGGCATTACCTGGGACAAACTGTCAGCTTTTGAATCGATTTGTGGCGAGCGTTCGGACTAGCACTAGCGTTCTTAGGTGGAATAGTACCGAAGCCAAGCCAGGCAAAGGGAGCACTACGCCGACGAAATGGAGATGAACGATGCAAAGGAGGAGCCATAATCCTGGTGCCCGTCGGCGCAGAAAAGGGAAGCCTTTGAAAAGGTCAAGAATGAGGTCCTTACCTTTGAACGGGATGGCCTGGGAGTGTCTAGCGTGGAAAGGAATTCTATCGAGCTAGTCGAAGGAGCCCGAGTATTCAAAGATCGACACTATTCCATGTTTCCAGCGATGCAAAAGGTCGTCGGGGATGAAGTCGACAAGATGCTGGCGTTGGAAGTCATTGAGGAAAGCAAGTGGTGACCAAGCCAGGGAAGGATTTATCTGGATGCCCGCAAGCTGAAAGCTTTGGCGGTAAAGGACGCATACCCTTTACCCAGTGTTGATGGTATCCTATCCGGAATCGATCAGACGCATTATATCTCTAGTGTGGATCTCAAGTTTGCGTTCTGGCAGATCGAATCGGAAGACAATAGCAAGGAGTGCACGCCGTTTCCGGTTTCTAGGAGACCGTTGTATCACTACCGGACGAAGCCGTATGTGGAATGGCATACCTTCATGTGCATCACCGATCATGATAGCCTTAAGTGCCTGATGACGTGGACGACTCGCCAGATGGTCCCATCATTTACAAGGGTACCATTTTAGCATTGAACATCGCAAGGGAAGAAAGAACATTATCGCCGATACCCTGTCGAGGGAGTATTGGCAGATCCAACAAAGTTATTGGGGTTCAATACGACCGTATTAGCTGCCGAAGACTATCAGGAGTAAGTGCAAGAAGTCAAGAACAATGGAAAGAACGTACCGGATCTCAAAGTCGACAACGGGATCGTCTTAAAGCGCAGCGGAAATCCAAGCCTGAGTAATGTGCTGGATAAGCGGAATGGAGACTTTGGATTCCGCAATTCTTGGACCACAGGTGGTAGAACGTGCTCACTTAGACCCCACGTCCGCCCATGGTGGAATGGCCGAGAAACTGGCGATCCTGCGACACTTGTATTGGCCAGGTGAAAGAGTTCGTTCGAGGATGTGAGATGTGTAAGGAGACCACAGCGCCAAACTTCCGGATGCAAGTAGGGATAGGAAGAAGAGTAGAAACTGAAAGGCCATTCTCACAGTGGTCACGAATGGATATTTATCGTAGTGGATTATTTCTCGAAATACTTTTCCTGAAGGCGATAAAGAATTACAAGTTCTGTGTCACGGAAACGGTACATTCGGACAATGGAAAACAGTTGACATGTAAGTGCCGTGAGGAGTCGGTCGGGTTCGGAATCCAGCAGAGGGTAAATCGAAATGTGCTGCGGCCATCCGGAACTTCTTGAACAAGCATCACAGAGAATGGGATGCGCATCTGCCGGAGATCGAGGTGGCCATACGGAATACGATCCACTCAGCGACAGGAGAAGTACCGTTCTTCACTGTATTCGGTCATCACATGTTTCTGAATGGTGCCATTTACAAGCTAGCCAGGCAGCTAAGGTCTCTGTGCGACCATAAAATGGCAGAAAAGCAGATGAAGGATACGCTTCGGGACATTTACACAAAAGTCGAAAAACAACACAAAGACTCTTGTGAGACAAGCCGTCAGGACCGACAAGCAAGCCCGCACACTGCACACCAAGTGAGGACAGGAAGTCTTCCGGAGGAACTTCGTGCTGAGTGATTTCAGCAAAGCCTTCAACGCCAAGTTCGCCCGTAAGTTATTGAAGGCGAGTGTGTGCCGTTGGGAATAATGCGTTCCTGCTGGCGGACCTTCAAGGTCGCATACTGGGAGTGATCTGGAGAATGGAAGAACAAAGTACACAATGACAAGGAAACAAACAACTATACTTCTCGTACAGCGTGAGCCCACAAAAGCCGCAGTTCGAACTGCTGTCTACATCTGGCAGTTTGAATATTCCCGGTTTGCTCCAGGATTACTCCTAAATGACCCAAATGATGTCCATTGAGAGTCTGGAGAGGAGTCTGGAGAGGATTAGGAATATGACAGGGACTATGATTAAATGCAAATCATAGCTCAATCGCAGCCATACCGACGAGCCATCAAATTGCAGCCAAGGCAACATAAAATTGTATATCTGTGTGTGACATTAATAAACTATAACCGGGGTGCCAACATAAAGGGCGCAGAGTAATCTTACATTGAATGTCGGAAAACTAAATATTTCGTGGATACAGTCTGCCGTAACCCCACTGTTGAAGAATCGCCCCATTTTTGGGAACTGACCCGTCCACTAGAGAGTCAGGATCTCATTGCACCATCTGCCCCGAGGCGATCCCGATACCGGAGAGTCCATTCAAAACATTCGAATATCTGAGCGCATCCAACGGTTTTGGAGTCTTCCAGGGTATCCAACCTTGACTCTCGTAGATTCCGATGGCGTCGACCGCCATAATTGTTTTCAACTGCCGTCAACCGCTGGCGCTTGTCCTGTAAATAGTTTGTAAAGCTTTCCTCGATTTTGTCCATTAAGTATGGTGCGTTGCATTGACAAAAATTTTCTTTAATGTCCGTGTCGCGTCACACAGCCGCCAGCAATTTCTAATTCCTTTGTTTATTTTGATGCCAACTTTGAAAACACCATATCCCCGCTCCCCTTTCTATCACGCATCTACACCTTTGTCTTAGCGTTCTGCTGATCGCTCTGCACTTCAAATCTCGTTCGCTACAATCAATAAAAACATATCTTTCGAAATTGCAAAACAAACCTCGTCTCTTAATTATTCAAAAACAGCTAATCAAAAAGCTCAACAGTCCGCATGTGAAATTTGTTATATCCGATACTCGTAAACTAGATTCGCTGAAAATAATGTAACAGGCAGAAGGAAGCGTTATCTACCATATAAAATATATGATCAGGATAATAGCCGAGTCGAACTGGTCATGTCCGACTGTCTATCCGTCCGAATAAACGTCTCAGGAACTATAAATATTAGAAGGATTAAATATACAGAATTTAGAGACTTAATGTAGATTTTAACGCCCACAACCGCCCGAAACTACCACGCCCGCACTTAAGAAAATGTTTTAATATTTTTTCATATTAGTCTTGGAAATTTCTATTTACAGCTGTTTTCAAAAACTCATTTACCATTCAAAATTCTAATTAATTTTTGGTAAGTCTTTTAAAAATGTCTCCTAATGTTTCGAGGTGCTCGTTACTATCCTTGCTAACCACCATTTTATCGTCCAATTAGAACACTACTTTATTGTTTCTAAAATTTTGTTTATAAAACGTTAAAAGACCGCTGGTGAGTTTTTGACATCCTTAAGAATTCAAATTGGCCCAAAGGGGTTACGAATGACGTATACCTTTCCGACTCTCCATTCATAAATACATGAAAATATCAATTTTTAAGGCCTAACTTTGAAAATATTTTTTGTTAACTAATTTATCTAAAAGACCATCGATGTGTGGGAGGGGGTAGTTCTTTAGTCCTTTCGCAGTGCTTTGTTAAGCTTCCGATAATCGATGCATAATCAAATGTCACCTGTTTTCTTTTTTACTAAGACTATATGAGATGCAAATTCTGATTCCCTTGCTGTTATTATTCATGTTTTTAAAAAATCCGTCTAGTAATTGATGAAGCTTCTCTTTTCCCGTATATGACAGTCTACGAGGATTGAAACTGAAAGGTCTTATATTTTATAGGTAAAGATTACTTTCTGTTCCTGTAATCGGATTTTCAGGTCTACCTGCACTCATATATTTGTTTTCAACTATCTTTAAAAATCGGCATTGTGACTGATGAGAAATGCTCTTGTCCCAGCTTATTTCCATCGTTGTTTTATTTACCCAATCTATGTTCGATATTTCCGTGGGAAAATTGTCGATTCCGTGTTGTAAAGTTTTATTAGTGGGCTTTGTCGCTTTATCTGTTTTATCATTCACTCGCTTTTAACTGCTTGGATGTTGTTTCGTTGTCTTTCTTCGTAACTGTTTGACTTGTTGTATCGCTTTTCTGAATCATAACTGTCATTTCGTTGTATTGTCCATAACTGTGGATTCATCCCCATTCTTCACAACTGCTATCTCTGCTTTAAAAGTTTCAGTTTCACATTCATCTAAAAATTCCCTTTAGCTATGAGCAATGACAGATCTTCCCTAGCTTTCGCTGGTTTTTATTCTAATACATTTGCCACAGTAATCATTTTTAGTTTTGCTTATTTATTTTATTTATGAGGCTAACAATAAGTTTTCAAATCTTTTTCTAAGCTATCTAAATTTCATTTTATGAAATGAGTCGTGCTGTGTGGCCTAACAAATTTAACGCTGGGCTGGTTGGTCGTTCCGGTGCAGTCGGCTTTGGCTGCATACTCGAATAAGTTTTCTAGCAAGAGGATTTGGATGTGAGGCTAGTTTTTCATTGTATTTTACTTTCTTCTCTGCTATTGTCTCAATGACACGTTTTATTTGTGTATCTTTGTGTATATTCTCGTTCCAAAGATACCATGGAGCTCCAGTAATGATTTTCAGAATCCTAGACTTTGCTCGCTGTACTATGTCAATGTTGCTTCTCGATGCGTTGCCCCATAGCTCGGAGCCATAGGTCCATATGGGGCTTAAAACGGAGTTATAAAAGAGGACCTTGTACTCCAAGCTTAGGAGAGAGCGAACGTTTATAAGCCAGTGTAGATCCCTTGCTTTTAGTCTGAGGTGCGTCCTCTATGTGGCCTCTATGTGTTTCCGCCAGGTGAGCCGCTTATCCAGATGAATACCAAAGTATGTAACGTTATCGGCTTGTGGGTTGCGCGTGTGATTCATTACCAAGGGTGGGCAGGTTTGTTTGTTTAGGGTAAATGTTACCTGTTTGCACTTTCCTTCGTTTACTCGTATGCGCCAATTTGCAAGCCATTGTTCTGCACATTGTTCTCTATTAATACCAAAATATTGTTCCGGGACTTTTTGAAATTGAGCTTTATTTGATTCATATTGTTTGTTTACAACTGCATCTCGCTGTTGAACAACACTGTTGTTAACGTCATCACCATTATCGATATTGGCGCTTTTGCAGGAGTTTCCTAATTTTCCACGCTTTTCATATTAATGACGTCATTGGTCACTCTTTGTGAAGCAGTTTTTACCTGCGCAAAAGTGTTCTGGAGTTCCTCCTTACCAGCCTAAATCTCAGCACGTATGTGTTGCAGAGACAACCCTCCTTCAGCTATAGCAAGACTCTGGAAGTCACTGCAAAAATGGGCTTCAGTTTGGGGGTCTGCACCATCGCTAGAAACCAACTCTTGGTCTAGATCTCTGCATAAGGTTTGAGGTCTCTTATCGATGAAATATCGGCTCTGTATGCATCGTTACAGTCATTGGGTGGTGAAAAGGAAATAAATAACACGCTACCGTTATGGTCTGATCGACCTTCTCATGCACACAAGCAGATCGCAGATTCAACGGTCCTGAGAAGTTGGTTGTTGCTCCTCCCCGTATCTGAGAGGCAGTGTTTTATGAGGCTTCCTCTAAGCCTCATCAGTTCCTCAAGCGCAAGCACAGGCAACTTCAGTATCATTCGATCATAATAATCAAGCGCATTCTTATCACGTTGCATATAGTAACCATGTCTACAACGTTTAAATCCTTTCATACACACCAGCGAAGGAGGGACGTTCAACATAATCCGTGATGGGGGGAGATTATTAAATGCATCAATTCTGTATGATGCCAAATTGTCCTCGAAATCAATGTTTGTCTTACCATTTCTGCGCAACCTCCATTGAACTCATTACCATGCCGGTGTCAATGTGATGGTATCACTTTCGAGACAACAGATATGGTAAATCAATGCGCGAGAAGCATGCCAGTTATCCAACCCGTATACATAGCATTCTACAACAGTTTATAAGCAAATTTCAAATTTCAATCTCGGCGGCGTTTCATTTGTCTTTGTTTTTGTCATTTCCTTTGCCAACACTTAGCACCCGATAACATAAACAACCAAACTTAAAATGAACACAGCTTCCGCTTGGAGACCAAGCCATGGTCAACTTCAAGTTCAAGAAGTTTCTAAAGAAATGCTTCTGGCCGAGGTTGATTGGATAAGGATTAAGAATTATAAGCTCAATCTGTTTCGGGACAAGATCGGGAATGGTTCCAATTTAGGATAAGCAAAAAACCAGTTTCTTGTAGCACCTGGACATCTTTTAGTAGGGCAGTCTCTGACCACGCTGCCGCAAAGATCCAACACTGGAGGTCTCTTCAGCAAGGCCAGCTGCGAGTATTTGAAGCGGTGGCGAATGCTGTCTGATCTTAGGCAGTAGTTTTGGGCAAGTTGGTCTGATGACTACACCGCCGGCCTGCAGCATCGAAATAAATGGAGCGTCGGAGGCCGCGATCTGGAGGCCGTGTGGTGGCAACAACAACCGACGAGGGCGTTAGAGTGCGTGTGGCGGAGGTACGAACCTGATGCCAATAAAAAATGCTCCGATGCTGGAGCAGTAGCTATACCCGTTACTCGTAGAGGAAAAGGGTTTACTAGATTCGTTAAAAAGTATGTAACATGCAGTAACAGGAATTATTTCCGACCATATAAAGTATATATATTCTTTTTTTTTCATGTTTTGCTTATATATTGAATCTTCCCTTGTACTTAAGAGACTAACAATAACTTTTCAAATCTTCTTCTAAACTAACTAAATATCATTTTATGAAATGATTCGTGCTGTGTGCTAACAAATTTAACGCTGGGCTGGTTGGTCGTTCCGGTGCAGTCGGCTTTGGTTGCATACTCGAATAAGTTTTCTAGCAAGAGGATTTGGATGTGAGGCTAGTTTTTCATTGTATTTTACTTTCTTCTATGCTATTGTCTCAATGACAAGTTTTATTTGAAAGTCTCTGTGTATATTCTCGGTCCCAAGATACCATGGAGCTGCAGTAATGATTCTCAGAATCCTAGACTGTGCTCGCTGTACTATGTCGATGTTGCTTCTCGATGCGTTGCCCCACAGCTCTATGTGTTTCCTTTTTGTGATGTCAAAGTCAATCAAATCTGGAAGCTTCATGGGATCTGCTGGCCAGTATGTAGGCGCTCCCGGGGAAAAATAGTTAAGCTTGAGTGGCGGTTTGATGATTGCGTTGTACAGCTGTTTTCCTTTAGGGTTCGCTATCCGAGATCCCCAGTACATGTGCTTGGCATTCCAATCGCCAGCTGCAACAAACCTTTCACCAAACGAGTCAAAAAGTGTTGTGAATTTTTCCTCAGAGATTGTGAAGCGAGGTAGGCAATAGACAGCAGCCAGAGTGAGAGCACCGTTATGGCATTGGAGGTTTATAGAGGTACATTGTAAGCAGTCTTCTTACCAAAAAAGTGGTGCTTAATTCGCAATCGTATTAGTATGCCAGTGCCTACATGGGCCTTGCCATCCGGGTGATTCGTAAAGTAAAATTTTTATCCTGGTATTTGGAAGTTGTACTTTTCGGTAAGGTGAGTCTCTGAGAGTAGCATAACGTCAATGTTTCTGTCGGCTAAGAACTGAGCAAGTTCTAGCTTGTGCCGCGAAACGCCATTAGCGTTCCGGGTAGCTATTATTAAGGGAGTCATTATCCTGTTTTAGAAGAAAAGAGCATTTGAATAAGGATGTTTTGGTTCCTCATAAGATCTTGCATAGTTTCTTGCATGAAGGTCAGAAGTCTTTCATGCTTTGCTGCATCGAGAGCATAACCTCTTCAAGGCCAAAAGGCTACTGTTGCACGTTCTGTGTGTTTATTTGTTTATTTGTATTTGGTGAATTTTGTGCTGGATGCTGGAGGTGACTGCTGTCGGTACTTGGATCCCTGATTTTAGTACACTTGCAAAGGAAGATTTTGGCATTGTTCGCTGACTGGCAGACGAAGGGATGTTAGTTGTAGTCGGTTCCATTACTTTGTGAGTTGTTGGTGTGATACGATCTCGTGCTGAATCCACTCGTTTCTTTAGGCGACTCTTGAGTTCCTTGTAAACAATGCATCCTCGCCAGTTGTCTGTGTGTTTTTCGCCACAGTTGCTGCATAACTTAATTGAACTGTCGTTTTTATTCTTAGGACAGTTTACAGTACTGTGGGCATCGCTGCAAACGACGCAGACGGATTTTAGGGTGCAGTACGTTTTGGTGTGGCCATATTCTTGGCGGTTGGTGCACGGCACGGGTTGCTTGCGCTTGTGTGGCTCCTCTACGGTTATTCTTCGGTGCAGTAAATACTGTAGCTTATATATAGGATGTACTTAATTTTTGTTGTTTTTCTGACTCGATGGCTCTAGTACGACTTTAAAGAGTGGCTGCTGCACTTTGTTTCTGTTGAGAATGTTGATCACCGTTTTGGCGTTGAAGTTCTTCTCCTTTAGTGCCGCGATAATTTCGGATGAGGTCACTGATGACTCTATTCCTTTAATGACAACCTGCAATCCTTTGGCACTTTTCAGCTGGTAGGTATAGTAACTCTTCCCAGCTTTGTCCAGGTACTTGGTCACTGATCGGTGGCTAGACTCATCCTGAGTCTGCACTTTCGTTTCTTGTATGTTACCCTTAGTAAGAGGTATAACATGGAACTTGTTTTCTCCGATAATTGCAGCTAGTTTGTTTACCAGCGTACTTGAGGTTTTCTCACGTATATATATTGGTGGCGGCTTTATCTTCTTTTCTTGATCAGGATAAATATCCGAGTCGATCTGGCCATGTCCGTCTTACCGTATGAACGAGAGCTCAGGAACTATAAAATGTAGAAGGTTGAGATTCAGCATACAGATTCAAGGGATAAAGGCGCAGCGCAAGTTTATAGCCACGCCCACAAACCACACAAAACCACGCCCACACTTTTAATAAATGTGTGAAAATTTTTTAAATTTTTATTAGGCTTGCAAGTTTCCATCGATTTGCAAAAAAAAATTTGCCACGCCCTAAAACCACCCAAAACTGCGGCTTGATAATCACAATAATCAGCTACTTTCCCGTTGTGGTTACAAGACCAGGTGATTTACATTGTAGTCGCCGGACGCAGTTATTCTCTTACCTAATGAATTAAAGAATTCAAAAAAAAAATCCATAAAGATTGGAAAGCGAAGTGGTGAAACCGGGTGAGAAACCAGATTGTAGACTGGAGACTTATTGAAGTGGACTGCAAATATTATTTTTCGAAAGTGTTCAAAATGTGGTGGTTAATGCTAATCTTAATATACCGGTGCTTCCATGGACCTTGCCATCCGGGTGATTTGTGGAGTAGAACTGATATCCTGGAACTTGTTTGTGAGGTTATGTTGTTATCATTTAAAAATTGTGCAAGTTCAGCCTTTTTCTGCAAAGCGCCGTTAGCATTCCGCATATATATTGTTATGGAACCATGTTGATTTAGATGACACAAGCAACTGCATCAAATTAATTTGATTGTTAATTTTTAAATCTTTAATGTGATTGTAATTTCTCACTGAAGTGCTAGCTTCTGAACGGCAAATAGTACTATTTGTAAATGGTGGAGTAAAACGCGAGGCGATTTAGTTAAAGTTTAATAACTGTTTTATTTGACATAAGCGTGACATCGTTGTGAGTCGTTTGGAAGTTAACACAAGAAGAAGGAAGTTTCCAGAAGAACAAAAAAAAAAATTATTCAGATCAGTGTGACCAACTTTCAGTATATAGTTGTTGCCAAATTAACATACATAATATTTTAGTATTTCAATAAGTACAAAAGTAGTCAAAAATTCCTGCATTTTGTCACCTGAAACACTTTTAAAGTAAACGCCCAATTATTGAGCCGAACTACTGTTTTGAAAACAATTTTTTTTTTCGATATCATTTAAATAAAAATGTCTGGCAAATTCAAAAACATAATCTAGGTTTTATTTTGTCCGAAACCGCGATCACCACATCACAACACTATTTTTATATGTAATATGACAATTTATATTTTTTATTGGATCTCTTCATTAAGAACATGATGTACTTTTAAAACATGTGATTTCTTTTTAGAATAGTCTAGTAAAAGAGCCTGCGCCCCACTTTTGATAAATGAGTGGTTCTATTTTTCATATTTTTATTGGTCTTTTAAATTTTTATCGATATGCCAAAAAAAAAAAATTTCCCGCGCAAACATTTTTGAAAATTGTTCCGACATTTCTTCGTTTTATTCATTGTCATCCCAGTTTCTATCGGTATCTTTGACCAAGTCACTCACACCTACAAAACGGTCACGCCCATAATTTTAAAGAATTTTTCACGCCCATAATTTTAAAGAATTTTTCTCATTTTATTCTCCAATATCTAACGATATCTCTCGATTCATTGAAAAGTATGCGCTTCCGACCATATGAAGTAGATATATTTTTGATCAGGATCAATAAAGTTGATCTGACCCAGTCCGTCCGTATGAACGTCGAGATCTCAGGAACTTTAAAAGCTAGAAGGTTGAGATTGAGCATACAGATTCTATAATTAGGATTTAAATAGAATTTCGGTTTTTGTTTATTTTTTGATCTGACCACGCCTATTTTATATATTCGTCTTTCACTTCCACTTCTTCTTCTTCATTATTAGAATGATAACTTGATTTTTAAATTTCTGGATCCGAATTTTGAAGAATATCGATTACTTCTTTTGGGAGGAGTTTCTTTTTTCCAAACTTGAAATCAATTTAAATCTATAAATGAAATTGAAATCAAAATTATATAAAAATTGTAAATGATTTTGTAGTTCAAATTTAAAACATACGAAAATATCTTCCAGTTCGAGAACGCTCGTCTTTCAGTATTTCCGTCGTTGGTATTACCGCTTCCATTTTGTTTAGGTGAGTCAAAATTCAGGCCCAATTCGGTCCACAACTTTTCTTGGATAAACTTTTTACGCAACGACAGGCTGAGCTTTTAATCTCCGTAGACGCGCCATTTTTTCAACTCAATTCTATAAGATATTTTTAATATAAATTCTAAAAATCGAATCCATGCATGAAGCGGTCTTTCTCCATATTTCAGATTTTCTGATTTTACGTAAATGGTAAAATCTTTTCTGCTATTGTCTCAATGACAAGTTTTATTTGAAAGTCTATATTGGTGGCGGCTTTTTCTTCTTCTGCTCCTGTCATTGGAGGCGTTGGCGCGATTTATTTTCGGCTGATTACCAGCCTGCTTGTGTTGTGGGCTTAGCTTTCGCTTTATTTGGATGTAGCGATCCAGCCCTATTTGACAAAGCTTTTTGTTTTGTTTTGGTTCTTGTCCGCTTTCGCTTTCAAGAGTCGGTGTGAGTGATCTGGTAGCTAAAGAACTTGACGCGGCTTGGAATGGGGAGAGCGTGAGAGAGCGTGGCCGTCACCAAAAAAGTGTCTGCGTAGTGCCAAAACAATGCATTGGTTTGTACATACAATGTATGGCCGTTACGCATCTTGTTATTCTAGTGTCTTTGGACAGACCAAACGGACAAAATTGCTCTCTTTCCGCTCGCTTACGCTGAGAGTGTAAGAAATCTAAAAATATAATTTGCTTGCTTGTGTGAGTAAAAACATTAGACGAGAACGTCTATATGTGTGCGTACTTGTGCTAGAAGACGATTTTCGTGCCGAAATCAATTCTGATCGAAGAAACGAATTTACATATATGGAGTTGTGTCCAATTTCGTAGCAATATGATGATGGCGCGCTATTCTTCGCACCCAAACTACTGTATTTGAAAAATAAATTTTCCAAAAAGAAGACATTACATTGAGAAATAAATATTTCATAAAAATAATAATTGTTTTTTAATTTCATAAAAAATTAATAATTTTTTTAATAAATAATAAAAATAATAATATTTCATAATAATAATTCATAAAAAATAATAATACATAGTAGAAAATAAAAATTAATAAAATAAATAAAAATATTAAAACTGTTTATTGCAAAAGTCATATCTGGAGGCACGAAGTGCGGACACAAGCACTCAACAATCACTGCCTTATTAATTTTTCTCACGTCGCAAGCTGAATACCCTAATATTCTAATATAAAGTCATTTTCGAAATTTAATTTGTGATTTACTTAGAGATTCGGCTATTACTATTTCTAAGCTTTATTTAAATAATAATAACGTTAAGGCAATGCAAAACAAGAATTTTTCGCATGGTGCCAATTGATAAAAAATAATATACATTTAAAGTCAACGAACTTCTAAGTTTAAGGCCATATTTGTGTCAAATTTACAATGCATGAGCATACGTGTGCACACATACAGTTGTCTGTTATCACTATATGCGTAGAAAAGAGCTGTTCGCTGTAGCGCTCTCCGCTCTTTCTCTCTCGAACAAAAACTTGAGAGAGTCTGGAGCCACCTCTAGAGCCTCGGCCAAAAAATCGCGTGCCAAAAAATTGTATGGCGTTACGCATCTTGTTATTCTAGTGTCTTTGGTCCGACCCTCTTTCCGTTTGGACGTCTCGATCTCAGAAACTTTCAAAGCTAGCATACAGCTTCTAAAGACATAAACGCAGCGCAAGTTTGTTCCCACTCGAACGCACACAAATCGGTCAATTGCAAAATGTTGTGATATTTTTTCATATTTTTGATTAGTTTTATAAATTTCTATCGATTTGACAAAAAACCTTTTGACCACTCCACTCCAACGACAAAAACTGCCACGCCCACAATTTTGGAAAGTGTGTTGATATCCACGCCCGCTCTACCTCCCACAAACGCCACGCCCACACTCCTGCAAAATGTTAATATTTATTTATTTATTATTGTTGAGCTATTGAGCTTTTTCAATAGCTGTTGAGAATAATAAAAAACCGAAAAAGTTTGTTTTATTACGACAGTTTTATTTTGCGAAATAGCGATAATCTACGATAGCGACAATGGTAAGGTTGGTCTTTTCCGAAACGCGACGAAAAGGCAATTGGCGGGCAGGCAGCCGAAATGCAGCGCCCAAGCTTAGCGTAGGTAGCTAACAACAACAAAGGAATGAGCGCCGTACAGATAAATGCGCGCGAGAGCAGCGGTTTGCACTATGGGCATGCTACTGATAATTTGGCTTAAATATTAACAAGTATGAAATTAGTCTACTGCACAGTTTTGGCGGCTGCATGACCCAACATCCTCCCCCCGTTGGAAGCTTGTGTTCCAACAGAGTCCTCAAGGGGGAGCAGACACAGCTTGTTCACTGCCCGTCTTATTACTTAGACGCGGTCCTCAATTCTGCAACTCGAGCGACGCCGTCTCTGCCAGGAATCAACTGCATGACTCTCGCCAAAGGCCATCTCATTGGGGGTAGATTCTCGTCCTTAACAAGAACGACGTTGTCCACGGCTGCGCCAGGCTTTGGGGTGCGCCACTTGGAACGCTGCTGGAGCAACGTCAAGTACTCTTCCTTCCATCGCGACCAAAATATATGCTGAAGAAAGGAGATGCGCTGCCAAGAGTCAAGCCGATTATAGTTTAGGCCCGTTATATCTGGCTCGTTAAACGACGAAGGCGGACCACCATTGAGAAAATGCGCCCGAGTGAGGACATCTAGATCGGCAGGGTTCTCTGAAATGGGAACTAAAGGTCTGGAGTTAATAACTGCCGAGATGTGGCAGTTATTCGGGTGGCGGCCATCAAAGTCCAACGACGAATTCCGGAGGCGACCGCCAACTCTAAGAAGTCCAAATTGATCCAGGAACGGCGAGAGCGATGATATGGGACTAGACGAGGAAACTCTTCCCAGCGTTTTTAGGGACTGCAGGTCCTCCCATAAATGCGCGCGCTGCACCAACAGCAGATGTTGGAATTTCTCAACGTTGGAGAGGTCCGGATGGCTGTCGATTATGCTCGTGAACACGGAGTAAAAATCCGCCCAGTTTGCGTAGCCGCCGCCAAACGTTGGCAGCTGCACAGGCGGCAACGGCATCGGCCTCGGACGCGGCTGCGTTTGAGGACCACTACACTGGTGGGGCACAATACCTTCCGCAAGCGTTGAGTGCGGCGCGAAATGCACATTGCGTTTGGCTATTTCCGCGCGCAAACTAGCCTTGACTTCAACGATGAATTCATAGAAAGACTCGCTCATTTCACTGCCAATTTCGTTGAAGTCCAATTCCTCCAGTTCTGTATGCAGAACATTGAAGGCACTTTGCAGCTCATCAATCTGCTCCAGCCTCACCGTAAGAGTGGATTCGTCGTATCCGCTTAGCGTCTCATTAGACAGCGACGTTTGTAGCCTCTGCAACCTGCTGAACAGCGCATTGGCTTTGCGCTTCAAAAAGGTCACCCTGTTTTTTTCACCTTCAGCGGGCATCGCAACAAATCGCCTTTGATTCGGTTCAGCGGGAAGATGATACGCAACGATATGTGTAGCAATGTTTGTATGTACGCAATGCTAGCTCGCTTAAACACACCGAAATCTCCACTCACTTGTCCAACCGATTGCGCTTTAATGTATATATATTTATTTATAAACGCGATAAGTGCATTAATTACTGCATGCAACTTAACACGATCACGTCGGGGTCACCAAATGTTGAGCTATTGAGCTTTTTCAATAGCTGTTGAGAATAATAAAAAACCGAAAAAGTTTGTTTTATTACGACAGTTTTATTTTGCGAAATAGCGATAATCTACGATAGCGACAATGGTAAGGTTGGTCTTTTCCGAAACGCGACGAAAAGGCAATTGGCGGGCAGGCAGCCGAAATGCAGCGGCCAAGCTTAGCGTAGGTAGCTAACAACAACAAAGGAATGAGCGCCGTACAGATAAATGCGCGCGAGAGCAGCGGTTTGCACTATGGGCATGCTACTGATAATTTGGCTTAAATATTAACAAGTATGAAATTAGTCTACTGCACAGTTTTGGCGGCTGCATGACCCAACAATTATGATAGATAGAATATGTTACAAAACTAGGCTAACTTAAATAGTATAGCATTGGGTACGGGGCCTACAGCTATATTGATTTACTATGCTATTATATCTTAATTTAGTTAATATATAATTTGCTAACTAATTGCTGGATTGTGGTATATTTTTGTGGTATAATTTGTTTTTTTTTCTTTTTTTGAGGAAAAGTATGAGTTTTTGTTTTTCGATTGGTTTTTTTGAGAAGGTCTAGAGGGTTGGTGTTGTTAAATATGTTTTTTTTTGGCTTGTAGGAGGGATGGGCATGAGTTTAATATGTGGCTTATTGAAATATCACCCTTGGCAAAACGGACAACTGGGTATTGAATTGGGATTTAGGTAGTGTTGGTGGGTTATGTTTGTGTTTCCTAGTCGAAGTCGTATTATTTTTATTTGGTCGAGTCTGTTCGAATTTGGGTGAGATTGTTTGAGGTAATCGCATGTGTGTGAGGTGTTCGTATTAATAGATTGGTACCATGAACTGCAGTTTATTATATTTTCTTTCTTTTTTGTCGCAAGGTCGGCTTTAAGCTGTTTTTTTTATATCTGTGGTATTTATGTTTGGGGTGAGGATAAGTGGCATATTGCTTGCTGATTTTGCAGCTTGATCGGCTAGTTCATTTTCTTTTATTCCTGAATGGCCAGGAATCCACAGTATTTTTTTTTGAGGAGCATGTTGCGTTATTAGCGATCATATTCTGCTGGTGTAAAAGTTGTTATTATTTGTGTTTTGGATTGAATCTATTGTTGATAGGGAGTCGGAATAGATAATAAATTTGCCTCTTCGGTTTTTAATAAGTTCTATTGCTTTTAGGATGTCGATTGTTTCGGAGGTGAGGACGGATGAATATGGAGGCATATGCCGTATTTAAAGACGTCCGTTTCCGTTGTAATGGCGAATGTTATTGTGTAATTAATTTTTGAACCGTCAGTGAATATGAAATTATGTGTTTTAAGGTTATTCTTTGTGTGTTCGTATAATTTTCTGTATTGATCTGGAGATGTTTGTTCTTTCTTATTGATTCTGAGTGATGTGTCTATTAGATTGGGGAGGGTCCATGATGGCCTGTGTTTATGGAGTTTTATTGGTTTGTAGGGTAGATTAAGTTCTAGGCTAAGCTTGATTGTTCGGTCTATTATTGGTGTTTTTTTCTTTTTAGTTTTTTTATGCTTAACGAACTTATGTATTGGTGTGTTTTTGGAGAAGATTAGAAGATTTTTAAAGAGGGAGTATTTGATTCGTAAAGTAAGTTATTTATTGGGGTAGAGCGATAGGCTCCGAGAGCTAGACGGATTGCGGAGTTTAATGGTATTTTTATTTTGTTTATAATGCTTTTGGGAGTGTGGCCATACAGAAACAAACCATACTCTAGTATGGCTATAACTGTTGCCTTTGCGACATTAAGTAGTGTATGCGTGTTGCAATTAAATTTAAGACTAGATAGGCATTTTATTATATTTACATTGTTCTTCGTTTTATTGCTTGTCTTGTCAATCTCTAGTCAAAGACACTAAAATAACAAGATACATAACGGCCATACATTCGTTTGGCACTATGCAGCCACTTTTTTGGTGAAGGCTAAATTTGCTCTTTTTCCGCTCGCTTACGCTGAGAGCGTAAGAAATCTAAAAATAGAATTTGCTTGCTTGTGTGAGGAAAAACAAGAGACGAAAACGCGTATATGTGTGCGTGCTGTGCTAGAAGACGATTTTCGGGCCAAAATCAATTCTGATCGAAGAAACGAATTTACATATTTGGAGTTGTGGCCAATTTCGCCGCTCGAATTAGCTACCGTTTACATATTTATATTTATGTTAATAATTAATTATATGTAATAATCGGTACGCAGGGAATACCACGGGGAGGCCATTACAATTGTAATGGGGTCCAATATTTATTAGGCCTTCGAGGCGACTTGAAATATTTTAATGTTTAACATTAAAACATTTCCATGTTCCCCAATTAAAATATTTTTCTAGCTATTGTTTTTTTTTTTCAGTCGCCAATTATTTAAATATCGCTCATTTTTTTTTTTTATGAGATAGAATGCTGAGCTTAGCTTGCTTTTTTGTCTATTTTTATTAGCTTAAGCCTGTGTGAACGGGTCGCAATAACGTTTTTATGATATATCTTCCTAATTGAAAATATTCTTCTAGCTTAATTTACAATATTTTGTATAAAATAAAAATCGTTTTTTAAAATGTTTTCTTCGTGCACCGAGAGACGATTATAATGGTTGTGCTCCGGGGCAATAAATTTGTTTCATATGTTCTCCGTGAGAAAAGGATATAACGGTTACAATTTATTGTCGGCTATAAATTGAAGTTATTTTTTAGGTATTTAAAACGTTGAAATTATTCTTACGTATGGTAACTAATGTTTGTTAATATAATTCGCTTATTAAAGTCGTAGATTGTGCGAGCACATTAACCGTGGAAACTTGACGAAATTACGCCTTTAGATGGAACAGCAGCAATCAAAAAATAATGCTCACGTCTCAAAGTTGTTCGTTTGCACGGCTGTTGATTGCAAAGATGATATTGAGGAGGTAATACGACTAAACAGTCTTTCAGTAATTCTCGAACACATTAAGACTTATTTTGTTTTAGAAATTCGAGCGTTCGTTTCTCACTCTGCAGATGCAAATTTCTGGTCTTAGTGACAAAGAGATGCATGATATGTTGTCACAAGCTGTGTGTAAAGAAAAACAGCATGAAGATATATCAATCGGCTTTCTCTACATAATGCTTACCGACCCTTCTATGGCTTCCAAAACATATCGGGACGTTACGCTCGTATCTAGAGACGGAATGAATGGCATTGTCACAAATCTCACATTTCTGGTTGCTGAGAAATATACTAAGCTCACGGAGGTAGCGCGAAGGCAATTAATTTGGTTGTTACGGGAATTCGTAAAGCACCAGGTTCTAAGTGTTGAAAATGTTATATGGAACTGTTTGCGGCAGGCTGGCGGAGGAGATGTTTCCTCCAGAAACCTTTTTCTTATCGAGAGCCTTTTGGATATATTCATCGAGTTTAGAACGTGGTTGGAAAGCAACCCATTTCTCGTTCAGTCTACAGTTTACAGCTTCGTACGCCTAATAGAAGATCACGCAAACCCTGCTCTATTGTCGCTTCGGCAGAAAGAAGTGAAGTTTACGATATCATTGATCCGAGAAAGGTTCCATGATATTATACCTCTTGGAAGGGATTTTGTACGGTAAATGCAATATTAAATTAATAATCGATTCAGTGTGTACTCTTGGCGCTAGCTTAGTGTAAAGCAGTAGTTAAACGTTCCGGAAATTAAAAAAATTATGTGTTATACATACATTTCTATTTATTTGTTTAAAATTAACAAACTACAGCCTTGCAATTGATTTTAATATTGGTAAACAATTAATTTTCATATTTAAAAGTTGGACTTATTTTTTAATCATTTTTCTATATGTTCCTATATATATACACTGCGCGTCACCAGGTTAACGCCCCTTGAGCAATAATCTTTGATGTGAGTTACATATTTAGAAAACTGTTTAAGCGAGAGCTTTGTAAAAAATTTTTCCCTCAAAACTTGATCGATTCTATTAATGAAAAACTTACATGGGATGCAGTTTGTTGTTTACAGATTTTAATTTAAATAAAAAAGGAAAACAATCCATAAATGGGAAAATCAAAATTGGTCATCAGGATAGCGCCCCCTACGATAATTTTTTTCGATTTCGAAAAAAATGAGATGATTAACACTTAACCATTTAAATTGTGGTGGTTTTTGAAAGTAGGGAAATTCAGTTTTTAATAGAGAATTATAATCTCTCGCGTTCATGTTTGGTGCCAAAAACTGCAAATCACAGGGACCATATTTGGATATAACTCCCCATATCATGAGACCTCCAACCCGACTGTATAATCGGTCCAAAATGTGCTTCTCCTTACGAAAATCATGATAGTAATGACTATATCCATCTGGTCCCTTCAGATTAAATTTCTTCTCGTCAGAAAATACGACATAATGCCACTCCTTAGACAAGGTAATTCGATTTAGCGTTTTTTCGGCAATTTTATGAAAAGACAGCCCGCGTTCATAGACAGCTATGATTTTGGAGTTTTTCTGCGAAGATAACAGCGTTCCTCTTCCCATTTTTTTCGCTAAATTAAAGTTTAGCAGCATACAAAATGTTGTCTTACCTTTCAAATTATGGAAGATGATCAAAACTTAATCGGGGGCGCTAATCTAATGATGATACGCGTTCAATTTTGCGCAGTAAAGCAGAATTAAAAAGATAACGGTTTTTCTCAGGACCTCTTTTTTATCCTCAAAGAGAGAGGGAATATCAGTGAACAAAAATCAACAACATTGATGAATTTTCGTGCAATGGCATAATACAGAACATAAGAAGAAACGGATCCATGCAGGAACCGCTAATCTGATGATGCGCAGTGTATCTACATACTTTAGGCCGTTACGTTATAATAATCTTTTATTTATGGCTTCTTATAAAAATATAACTGCCATTTGAAGTCTTTTAAAGCTTTCTTATCAAACAACAATACTTCTATATATGGTAAAAACACATATGTAACATATGAAATTATGACATTCAAGGCGATTGTATACAAATGGACTTGTGGAAAAGTTCCGTATTACAAAATAGGGTTACAAAGATTACATTTGCAAATGCCTTTTTAATCACAGCACAAGTTTCTCATTTTCTCAGTTATGGGCTGAGAAAATTGAAATTAGCTATTAAATTTTCTCGCTAATTAGTCCGAAACTTTAAAAAATTTGTTGTGGCTATGTTTCTGCGTGTACACCCCGGCAAAAAACGTTTAAATTAAAAAAACTCAAAAGTGTGGGTGCGATAATTTTATGCTGCCAACAAAAAATACCCTCTCTATAGGCTTTTTCTCTACGAGTAACAGTTGTAATAAATCTTTTGTAATAAATCTTTTAACGCGGACATAAACCAATGAACGGCAAAAATTCTTTTATTTGAAAATTAGACAATTTTGCCATTTATACTAATGGAAACGGCAGACTTTCAATGAGATCTGCCATTAATAAATAACATCTTTTCAGTCTAACTAGACTTGGGCCTAATTTTTTTCTGGGTTATATATTCTGTCAATGTATTTCATACTTTGTAGATATGTTATTTATACGGATAGAATCTTTTTTATGATACATACTTGGTCTTAGTGAATTTTTAAAAGATTTAAGACGATATTTCTGTTGCGCGTTATATATCTATACAAGTATACACTAAGAGTCGCTATTATTCGAGAATGATGTGTGATTTTTGGGTTACGAAACCGTTAAAGTCTGATGTTTTTGACAATCACTTTGCAAATATGTAGGCTTATCAGTTGAGAAATCTGTAGCGTTGTTTTTCATAAGCATTTGTATAATTAGCAATCCTTAATTAACTTTGTCCCAAACTTTAAAAGAAGATATTCATATCGTGTTCTTCTATTGAGCATTTTTGGGAGGTAAAACGAGGTTATTCGTAATTATGCATGAATGCATTTAAACTTGGTTGTGTTAGCCAGCATAACGGTCTTCATGATTAGTCTTTCTAACGGATGGATAGTTCTTATTCTTATCCAATAACTCTACCAAAAGATTTCCTTAAAAAAAATAATAATGATATAAAAGAAACGTGTTTTATTTACATATTTTCAAGTTTATTGCTTAGACATTTGCATAACACTTTTAGCAATAACAATATCCTGATCAGTAAATGATTTGTTTGGTTAACTACACGGATTTTAATATTGCATACGTTTTAAACGAAATGACCGTTTGACTTTTAAATAATTAACCTATTAACCGTTGAAAAGTGCAAATGTTTAATAGTTGGTATTAAAAAAATAATTTAAATATATATTTTAAAATATTTACTGTTACCAGTTACTCGTAGAGTAACTGCGATATCAAATCAGTAATAATAGATTTGTTATTCTGTTTTAAATACACATTGTTTTATTTACAGCCTCCTACAAAACGTAGCTCGAATTCCTGAGTTTGAACAACTGTGGCGGGATATTCTTTTCAATCCTAAAATGTTGCATCAAACTTTTAATGGAATTTGGCAACTACTGCATATACGGACAAGTCGAAGGTTTCTGCAATGCCGTCTGCTGCCTGAGATGGAACGAAAAATAAGCTTCTTAGCATCCTCTGTTAAGTTTGGAAATCAAAAGAGATACCAAGATTGGTTTCAGGACAAATACTTTGCTACACCTGAGTCTCATAGCTTACGATCTGATCTAATTCGATTTATCATAAATGTTATCCATCCCACTAACGATATGTTGTGCTCTGATATTATACCGCGATGGGCAATTATAGGTTGGCTCATCTCGTCCTGCACCAATCCCATTGCTTCTGCTAATGCAAAGTTGTCATTGTTTTATGATTGGTTATTTTTTGATCCTGCAAAGGATAATATAATGAACATAGAGCCTGGAATTTTAGTTATGTACCACTCTATAAGAAATCATCCATTTGTTAGTAGCACGCTGTTGGATTTCTTATGCCGTATTACAAAAAACTTTTTCGTAAAACATGAAGATAAAATTCGGATTGGTGTTTACAATTCATTGAAATTAATTCTCGAAAAGCAGGTAATATAATGTCCATGAAATCAGGTTTTAAATTAACAAAAAATATCTTTAAATCAGGTGATACCAAATCTGCAACCACTCTTTGAGTCACCCAAACTTGACAGAGAACTGCGTAATTTAATAAGGGACAATTTTAGAGAGTTTTTATCACCGCCTGCCAATCTCGGTCAGCTACTTTACACTTCCCTGCATCCAGTTCAGGGTCATATTTTAAAAATAGAGAGCGATCAAAGAATTTTACATTGCGGTTGGTATTAGCCTTTTATATTTTTAATCTCGAAAAATAATGTGAATAAATCTTTATTAACAGAAAACGTGGACCTTCATGAAACTGGGCTCATTAATATTAGTGGGACAGTCGATGAAGACAAAAAGATATCACTCGTGCCAACGGATCAAGAAATTGAAAGTGTTTTTAGCGGCGAAACTGCTGAAAACTTGAGAAGAGTTCACAACATTGAGGACAATACGGATGACGATGATGACCTACCTTTATCAGAGGTTTTAAGTCTTCAAATTTCAGTTTTAAAAATAATTATTCAACAGCATATACTAGATTAGTTAAAAACGGGGTGAAGAAAACGCTTCGGCTCTATAAACTATATATATATTCCTGGTCAGGATCACCGGATCAATCTGGTCACTTCCGTCCGTATGAACAGCGAGATCGGGAACTATAAAACATATAAAGAAAGGATTAAGCATGGATAATATAGAGATTGCGGAGGCCTTTTTGGCAAAAATGTATTTGCCGCCAAAAGCTATATGCCGCCCACACTTATGAAAATTATAGATCCTTTTAAGGTTATTTGTTTTTCATTTGTCAAAACTGTATTTGCTACAACTAACTCAAACGCTCACGAACCGTAAAAAGCCCACAGCTTTCAAAAATTTGTTTTCATTTATATTAGTTGAAAAGTATGTAACAGGTAGAAGGAAGCATTTCCGACCATATAAAGTATATATATTCTCAATCGGGATCAAGAAATGTTTCCAAATTTTGCCACGCCCACTCTACCCCCAAAAACTGCCCGCCTACTGTTTTGACCAATTTTGATTTTTTTCATATTATTATATTTTTTCCCAATATTTTCCGATATTCAAAAAAAAAAAAATACTCGACTATATTATTTTCTATTCAATTTATTATAGGTAAGACTTAAAGAAAAGCCAAAGGTAGAACTAGCAGAAGCAATAGCCGAATCATTTGATGCATTTGTTACGAAGCGTAACTCATACACTTGGGAGGCGTTTTTGAAAGATTTCCGGCCATTACCAGCGTCTGCCTTTGAAGAGTTTCAGCTGAACTATGTGATATCAAATACTGTTCTAATTTTACGGGAGACTTTGCCTCAACAAAATATATTTTCCGAGAGCAAAACCGAAGAAAAACATTTGGCAAAAAGTATAAGTTATCCATTGTACGGTTTGTTTCGATTTTTATATGAAAACGACGAAAAAAGCAAAAAACCATTTCAAACCTTGCTGTCAGAGATCTGTGAAGGAATACCGGAAATTGGCTATTTGCTTCTATACTTTATGAAAATTTATTGTAAGCTTCAAACCCGCAAAAACTCTCAACAATCATATCAGTTTAAAACAACTATTTATCGACAAATTTGCGATGCGGCAGATGAGAAAATCGGCCACTGTCTGTTACGGGATCTTGATCTGCTAGAAAAGGAAAACACAAATATTTTTTTATGGCTCCTTCCTGATATATATAGAGAGTTTAAGTCAATAGCGACAAATAACACGGATATTTTGCGAATAACACTACGTTGCATAGATGCAAAAAATGTGCGTGACATATTATACTCAGTCGCACAAGGAAAACTTACAATATTTAAACAAGATGGACTCATTGATTGCATAAGGCAAAGTCTTGAGTTTGAGACATACGAACAGTTTTGCCTTTGGCAAATTGTTCAAGCTCACGACGTACCCTTAAGGTGTATACAGGTATGATACATAAATTTTGATTACGGCTCTTTACTATTTCACTGTTTCATTGTTTAGGACATATTGCCAGAATTGGAAGCCGGAAGTCATCCCGAAGCGTTAAGCCATTTTTTACTATTGCTTAAAAATGAAGAACCCACAAATGAAATAATTCGATTAATGCTTAGCAGAGAATCAAAGTCGAAAGGGGATCCATTCGTAACCTCAGTCTTAAGGTAAATAATAGTAGCACGATACGCACATTGTAGAATTGTTTTAAAATATTTTGAAAAAAAAATTAAGAAACATTTTTAATACATCAAGGAAAGTAAAGTTTTAACAATAAAAAAAAACTAATCAAATTTAATAATCCAACAGATTCTGGTGTCAACGCTATGAAGAAAAACTGTCTGAAATCATTGCTTCCCTGCTTACATCAAAATACCCTAGTTCATCTCCCAACAAAAGAAAACGACCCCCCAAGGGGATTTCTGTCTCGACTAGCACTCCTTCTGCTGATCAAGTGCGTTTCGTAATATTAATTTATACACATAATAAACATATTTTAAACAGGTATTAAATCATCTGGAGCATTATAGAAGAAGTTGCAGACATGGCACTGGAACTGGCCTTTACGTTCATGATATGATGCAGAGAGCACTTCAATCGGCTTACTCTCACAGTAATGATAGTACTAAGGTACGTGTAAACCAATTTTTTATTTTGACTTGATAATTTTTGATCATTTTGTCCGCAGAAACAATTTTGTGATTTGTTCGCCCTGGCAGCGGAAGAAGATACCACAGTTGGCCGACGCGGTGGAAGCGGTCGTGGACGTAAACAACCTGGGAGTAAGAAAGATGTCAATAATCATGGGACAAGTAAAAAAAATGCGGAAATGGTTAAAACAATATATTCATCCGATGACAATTCTAGCGAGGTTGGTTAACATCTCTCAACGCGTACTAATTAATTAATATCTTATATATTTTAGGAGGATTGGTCAAAATCTAAAATATTGCAAACGGCTAAGAGAAGGAAAAAAGCTAACAATGATTCTGACTGACAATTGGAATGTCATTCACTAATTAGTTTCTTCGCCGATAAAGAATTGAAAACGGATTTCGAGCTTTCTCAATAAAAATTATGAAATGGAATGGCGAAAAATATACAATTTTGTGTATGTTGAACCTAAGACAATATTTTTTTAAAGTGTTTCACAAACAGAATTAATTTTAATTTACAATTAGGTATGTGCTTTGTGTCTCGGCCCATTTTCGGTCTTTTGAAATAGTGGTGTGGTTACGGCTTCGTGATCATATTGGACAACAAAAGAATGCATCCGTCTTCCTCCAGCTGTAGCAACACCAATGTAAATGTGTTGCCAATGTTCAGACAGCCGCCCAGTATTGCGTAAGTCTCGCTTAGTGGGGCTTATCGCCAACTTGCGTTGTTGCAGAATTACTTGTTTTCCTTGGTGGATTGTGGAAAATAGTTGCATAAGGCTATATGGTTTCTCCTCTACCTTTCGTCTTGGTAGAGGGGCGGGAGAATTCGATGGTTCTAACCGTATTCTATTAAGGTAAACTGTTAACCTCATCCTATATGTTTTCGATCTTTCAATGGTCTAAGTGTTTGGAATTGATGATTCCATTCTTAGCTAGCTGGCAACTTTTGTGACTTCCGAGACTAGGTTGGCAAGGATCATAGCCTTGTTTAGGATGGCAGTCGTTGCGTAGATGTCTCCATCGATGGCATTCACTCTTGCGAAAGCCTTGTTTATTCTCGTAATTGACTCGTGCGTAGCGTCAAACAGTCTGGAGTTGATCCTCAGTTGTTGGCCGATTTTCAGCGGATGAACGCTACAGAATCCGGCTCTAGCTCGTTGGCGTTGGAGTGGTGGTCTTGCTTGTACAGATACATTTTCGCTACAGACATTAATGAATAATATCGGGAATTGAGCGTGCTTGCATCAATAGAATATATCCAAATGCGAGGAAGCAAATTAATATTTACGGATGAAGATAGTTTTGGAAGAGGAGGAAAAGCATGAGAAATTTTGTTGCTAGCGAAACACGGGTGTAATTGTGTTAACGGGTTGCCCAACCTGTGACCACTTTCCTTAAGAGCATGGCTCTAGTGCCCTATGTTCCTAAGCAGAGTTCAGTATTTAAATTTTTAGATATTCATTTCTCTATTCATTTTTGTATATATTTATGTATATATTTTAATAATAGGTACATAATAAATTTATTACAATTTGATTTGTCCAGTGTAGGGTGCTAGGGTGCTCTAAGGAAAAAGTTATATAGTAAAATGTGCTTAATTGTCTCAACACTTAACTGCACATTACAGATAATTGCCCAACCATTGTTTTTTTGCACCACCTTTTGCTCGACTTTGCAAAAGCGCCATCATTCGGCACGTCGCTAGTGCCACTCGGTGGGGGGTACGTTCGTTTTGATCGTGGCGCCAAACTGAGCATGACCGATACTTTTTTTTTTTTCACTCGGGTCCCACGGCCACACCTCCCGCCCAACTGACAGAGGGGCGTTGCAGTGTATCGTACGGCTCGATTCGCGAGAAGATAGATGCGTTATAGAAAAGAGAACAGAGACGAGAAAATGAACATAAAGTAATAAATAATAATAAATAATGTAACTAAATAAGAACGTAACTCTAATAAATATTAGTGTTAGTAGGATATAATTATGTACTAAAAAAGCTAAAATTGATTGCTTTAAGAGCGGCAGAGAGTCAAGATTACAGATAATAGGATAAAGTCTATTATAGTGAGAACATAATACTCTGTAAGGGTCATGCAACTCACAGTTAGATTTACAATTATTGTAAATCTCTTCGAAAATTTGCCTTGCGAAAACAGTGAAGTCTCTGAATTTACTTTTAATACCGTACCTATGTCGGTTGCCACCTCGAAAGTAGGATGATATAAATCTTCAGGTTGAGTAAGAGGTGCTACCCTGGACAGAAACACACTTTCTGGACTTGTTACAAAACATAGATCCAATAATCGATCAAGAGAATTTCGAATATAATTTACTTGCGACAACGATAAGTCGAGCAGGCCGTCAATAAATTCATGTTGTGCTGAAGGGAGAAGAATATTCGAATTTTCTTCTGGGGACCACGTTGTGCCAGGTATATTAAAATCACATAGAACTACCAATTGGTCCCTGTCAGAAAGTTTGTTCAAGATGGACTGGATAGCGGACAGATGATTCTGATATTCTGAGAATTTAGAAGATGGCGGAATATACGAGCACGTAAGATAAACTGATCTGTCGGAAAATGACAGCTTTACGCATAAGAATTCAGAGTTACGGGAATCGTCCAAAAGTAACTCCTCCGACGCGAGGGTAGATCTAACCGCAATTAAGACTCCACCTCCCCGTCTGGAGGGACGGTCATACCTATATATAGTGTACATACCTGGGAAGACTTCGGAGTTAAGTATCTCCGGCTTAAACAAGTCTCTGTGAACACTATAATATGGGATGCAAGGGAAAGGCTATCACAATACAATTTCGTTAGTTTGCTACGCAAGCCTCAAGCATTTTGATAGGAAATAGTAAGATTCGTTGTTAGTTTTTTGAAGAAGAGGAAGAAGATGAAGAGGCGGATGGTGCAGTGGTCTGGCTACGTGAGGGAAGTTTAATTCCCACGGGCCCATTTTTCCTTTTTTTTGATCTTGGCATCGAACTCTTTTACCACCATACTATCCGGCCAAAAATCCCCCAAACATATGGTCGAAAAAAGCTCGTTTGGGACAGTTATCTCGGATTTTTTTTTGTCTTGTATATAAGACAATACATCCGACGATGTTTGATCAGGGAAAAGCCGAGAAACGAAAATTAGTTTCTTTAGTGGAACCACCGCGAGGGGTTTTGGCCCTGCAGATTGTATTTCTGAAGTGCCAACTTGTGCCGGTAGTCCGGACTCAATGTTCCCTTGTGGTGGTAAACTAATCGAGACAGGTGGAATCATTGGTTGAGAAACCAGTGCAGACAATTCGGAATTTTTAGCAATCACAGGGTGGGGTCCATCCACAGCTGATTGATCGGATTGCTCCGAATCTTTTTTAGCTGCCGATCTTAGCAGCATATGTGGATTTGCTGCGATTGACAGCTGATCAGTTGTGGAGTCCTGTTGATCATTTGCCCGTGGTTGCGGGGCCTTAGGCAGCCTACCACCAGCGGTTTTTTTGCGCTTTGGAGATTCATCTAATAGGTTAAGGCCATTAAACTGTGCATTAAGCGCGGAAAGAAGTTCATCGGCTCGACGAAAACTATCTCTAGCTACGCCAAAACTGTTGATGAGTTCTTTAAAGCCACCTTTAGTTTGGCGCATAAACGATTTCATCTCGTTCGCAACCACAAGGCAAGCATCACAACAGTAATTTAGATTTTTACCCTTTGCTAGGTCATCACTTGTACGTTCATTAAAGCCAGCGCACTTAGTATGCACCACTCTATCACATAGTCAATAAGTCATTTTTGGCTGCTCAGGTTTTATAACCTGGCAACAATTTTTATAAAAGCAGACAACATTTACGGTTTCCATGTTTAACAACTGAAATCAGACCACTGTGCACGAAAACACAAGACCAAAACTTTCAAGCGAGCTGTTAAAAGAACCGCACTAGAGCAGTCTGCACGCTGAGAAATTTAGATTTTGTGTGGGAGAGCGAAAGAGAGAGAGAGAGTGAGAGCGAAAAGTGCAGTTTATGTGCATGCAAAAAACAACATCAAACACCACTGCGAACAACGCACAAAAAGGGAGAGTAAACAAAACACAAAGACGAAAAATGCAAAATACTTTGTATATTTGTTTAAACTACTGAACAAATCACAAAAAAATCACTCGCGAAGCGAACGGATCTTTAATAATTATGTTTAAATATATGATAATTGAAGAAGATTATTAAAACCCACGGCTGGTTTGACAAACACAAAATAAAAACCGGGGCGCAAAAAAACACGACCGTTCGCTTTGAAAGCTAATAGACCATTGCATAGAGTTAGGTATGCAATTAACTAGACTAGGAATCTTTAACCCAAAATTACTAAAACACGATTATTTGAAAAACGTAAATTCGGAGAAAATGCTAAAGATAAAAACATCAACTTGGCTTAAGACAAACACGAACGAAATTTTGATTATTTCCCACGTTCCTAGCGAGGTCACTAAAGTTCCGATATTTCAAATAGTTCCGTACCCAGATGAACATAACTATATTCTAACCGAGCAAATATTCGATAAATTGTATATATATTTAATAATCAAGTATATCATAAAAATACAAATAAAATAATATTTGACAAATGTAGGTTAGTGAAGCTTGCACTTATACACGAAAGGTTGGAAATAACTTCACTATTATTGTCGTATACGTTGACGACCTAATAGTGGTGAGTTCGAACAAACAAGAACTGAACAACGTGAAGTCGCTTGTATCTGGCGCACTCGATTTCGTCGATGGCGGCGTTCTCAAACGTTTCCTGGGTATGGAAATCGAGCGCGATGGTGAGCTTGGCAGTCAGAGTATTCAGAGTCTTCTCATTGAGTACGGTATGCAGAACTGTAAGGCGAACGCGTTACCATTGGAGGCAGGCTTTCAAGTAAAATGTAATAAAAAAAGCTGCCAACGAGTCAACCAAAAGGCGTATCAGTCATTTGAAGGGCACCACGGCTGAAGTTGCACTACCAAAGCAATGGTCAGCCCATCCATGGTTATGTCGACGCGGACTGGAAGTCTTTTAGTGGCTGGTCCTTCTTCGCTGCAGGTGCTGCATTTACTTCGGAATCCAAGCAGCAATCGGTCGTGGCACTGCGTACTACGGAGGCGGTGCTAAAGAAGCGGTGCAACAACCAGAGTGCACTGAGCCTTTCAAATAACTCCAAATTTCATGCGCGTAGTTAGCACATAGATGACCCCTCGTTGCCTTCAGCAGGGCAAGTCACTCGCAGAAGCTTTGTCTCTGGCCAAGACACCGCAGCCGCTAGAGCAAAATCCCAACTCTGCTTCGAAGCGGGCAAACACCACCCTGACGCCTCCGACGGAAACGCCTAAGAGGCAGAAGGTGGAGAAGAGCAGGCCACTGACTGCTCCCTTCGATGGCCCAAGTACCTCAAGGGCTGCAAAGGCAACTGAGGTACGCAAGCCATCATATGCGACCGTAACTGGGGCCATTAAGGTTGCGGTCGTACCAGAGGGGTACCCCAAAGTCATCCTCAGCAGTGAGAACCTCTCACACCTCGAGGACGCACTACTGGAGGAAATAGTCCTGTCCAGTTGGGATTCTCCAATCAAGTTTGGAGGAAACCACTTCAAGGTGGGTCACCTGATAGTGGACTGCCGCAACGCAACCACTGCTGAGTGGCTGCAATCAGCAGTCCCCAGCCTCAGTAAGTGTAGCGGTGTCTCCCTGGAGGTAAGGATGGGCGACGACCTGCCATCGTCACACAACATCACCATCTTCTGCCCCAGGACAGGGGACAAAACAACAAAGTGGATCATGGAATTGATCAAGAAACAGAATGACTTGAACACTGAGAACTGGCGTCTCATATCAAGGAAGAATGAGGGTGGTGGCTCGCTCCTCAGCCTTGGCATTGATGACAACTCATGCGCCAAGATTATTTCAAGTGACCACAAGCTGAGCTTCAGGTTTGGAGACATCTCAGTTTGTGGTTTAAAGAAGGCCAAAGCGATCAAATCCGGCACAAGACAGGTCGAGACTCCTTGAAAACCACCAGTCTCCGCGGAGAAAGAGAAGCCCAATAAGCTCTCCGAATCCAGCGAGGATCTGGCGGATGATGAGGATCTTGATGCGACCATCATCGAGATGGGGATTAGACCCCCGATATCCGCTCAGGAGCATGTAGAAGTATTAATTATTATATACTTACTTCGGGCGAGCCAACCGCCCGAAATCACTGCACTGGCAGAATACTGCAAGAGGACATACTCACCCACCATCATCGGATGAGATGCAAATGCACATCACGTGATATGGGGCAGCAGCGACGTGAATCAAAGAGGTGAGTCACTATTAGAATTTATCTTGGATAACAATCTAGAAATCCTAAATGTCGGCAATGTTCCGACATTTGTTACTAGGGTAAGATCTGAGGTTCCGGACATCACACTTTCCAGCAGATCAGTGGCTTCGCATATAAGCGACTGGGACGTATCTCCTGAGGAGTCAATTTCAAATCACAGAATTATCCGTTTTAACATAGGGCTAAATCTAGAAGCGTAGGCGCAATCCCAGGAGTACGAACTGGGAAGGGTTCAATGCCTCCTTACTGCGGAATCCAGCTACTAGGGTAACCGGGAAACTCCGTACCACTCTAGAACTGGAGGCCGCCTTAGAAGATATTAACTCGTGCCTTACTAACGCGTTTAGAGAAAACTGCTCCCTTGGCCGAGCTAAGAGGGAAAAAGGTGTTCCATGGTGGAACGACCAATTGGAGAAGTTACGGAAAGCGACCAGACGTCTCTTTAACAAAGCAAAAAGAGAAGGGAACTGGGATGCCTACCGGAATAAACTGACCATGTGTAACCATGAGATCAGGAAAGCCAAACGAAGAAACTATAGAACCTTCTGTGAGGCAATAGTAAACACGTGTGAAGGCGCAAGACTTCACAGAGCAATCTCCAAAGGAGTGCCAGAATCAAATCAGGCACTACGTACGGAGGATAACTCCTATACTATAGGAAGTAAGGAGAAACTTGAGCTACTACTGGCAAATTACTTTCCGGGAAGCACGCTTCAAACGGATGGGAATACCCCGGTAATGGCGCAAAGTAGACCGTGTGCTACTGATTGGGCCAAAGCAAATCAATAGTAACAACGGAGAGATTAAGATGAAAAATACTGATCAGCAGCCTAGCTTTAGGACACATACCTACTGCCTGGAGTATATTAAAAGCGGTCTTCATTCCAAAAGCTGCAAAGAAAGGCATCACTGATCCGAAGTCGTTCAGACCCATCAGCTTGACATCGTTTTTGCTAAAAACGTTGGAAAAGCTAGTGGATGTCAGCATTAGAAGCACTCTGCTTGTAGAAAATCCTCTCCAACGGACGCAGCATGCCTACAGGGCGGTAGATCAACTGATACTGCCCTAAACCACCTGAAAAGCCTTATTGAGGATTCACTTACTGATAAGGAAGTGGCGTTATGTGCCTTCCTAGACATATAGGGTACATTCGACAATACCTCCGAGTTGCTGGACAGACTGACCCGCAGAGGTATACTTTGCCAAGGCTATGCTGACGATATTGTCATTATAGAGGTAAATATGAGGAAACTCTCTGCGATATCATTCAACTGGGCCTCAATATGACCAGCGAATGGTGCAAGGAAGTAGGCCTGAGCCCAAATCCTAGAAAAACTGTTATTGTTCCTTTCACAAATAGGTACAAGCTACAGAGAATGAAGGAACCTGTCAGAATTTCACATAGAAGTCAGCAAAGAAGTTAAGTATCTTGGGATAACCCTCGACTCCAAACTTAGCTTCAAAACTCATGTCGATAACACAATTGATAAGTGCACCAGAGCACTTTTCACGCGTAGAAAAATTGCTGGAAAGTCGTGGGGGACCTCACCACGCATAATAAGATGGCTGTACCTCATGGTAGTCAGGCCCATACTAGCCTATGGGGTAAAAGCCTGGGGTGATAGAGCACGCCTTAGCACCACTAAGGTGAAACTTCATAAGCTGCAAAGAATGGCCTGCATATGCATGACAGTAGCAATGCGTACCTGTCCCACTGCAGCCCTAGAAGTACTAATGGAGGTAACGCCGCTTCATATCGTCATTGAAATGAAACGGAAAGCCACCATAATAAGAATTGAGGGAGCAGGAAATGACTGCAACCTCACAAGAAAGGATGCTGAAAGCCTAAAAAGGGATATCCCTTTTCTGAAGCAACCAAGGGATGCGATGCCAGCTGAGCACAGGTTCGTTCAGAACTTCAGCACTCATCTCAGTAATAAAATCAGTTGGACAACCCTGGGAAAAGTACACCCTATGAAACCACAAACAATAAAGTGGTATACAGACGGATCCCTCACCGACGAGGGAAGTAGGCTGGGGGTTGTACTAATGCTAATACTAATACTAATACTAATACTAATACTTATACTAATACTAATACTAATACTAATACTAATACTAATACTAATACTAATACTAAAAAAAAAAAAAAAAAAAAAAAAAAAAAAATACTAATACTAATACTAATACTAATACTAATACTAATACTAATACTAATACTAATACTAATACTGATACTAATACTAATACTAATATAACTAATACTAATACTAATACTAATACTAAATACTAAATAACTAATACTAATACTAATAAAAAAAAAAATACTAATACTAATACTAATATTACTAATACTAATACTAAATACTAATACTAATACTATAAATAAAAAAAAAAATACTAATACTAAATACTAATACTAAAAATACTAATACTAATAATACTAATACTAATACTAATACTAATACTAATACTTACAATACTAATACTAATACTAATACTAATACTAATACTAATACTAATACTATACTAATACTAATACTAATAAAATAATACTAATAAAAAAAAAAAAAAAAAATAATACTAATAAACTAAAAATAATAATACTAAAATACTAATACTAATACTATAATACTAATACTAATACTAATACTAATAACTAATACTACTAATACTAATACTAATACTAATAC